>NC_142045.1:9708529-9894350 GCF_982192425.1 Myodes glareolus
CTATTGTTTTATTTGCAAGTGGTCAAATTAATTTTGCTTAGCTACAGTTTGGTCATAAATCCCATGAGTTTAAAGACACTAATGTGTACTCTTTAGGATTCCAAAGAAAAGGGTCCTCCTTTAAAAGGCAGGAAGATTTCTTTCTTTTTACAGGTAGGAATTTTCCCTAAATAGTAGATCTAAAACTATTTTTTTCTGTAAATCATGCTATGTATAATAAAATATCTCTTACCTAAAAAGCATTTAGTCTATACAGATAAATGCTTATAGATTTAAAAACCAAATTTATAAGCAAATATCAGAATGCCTAAATTTCCAGTACTGAAATGTTTAAGCTTACAGAGGTGTAGCAGTCACTATCAATGAAGTCGAAAATACCTTGAGGGTAGCTGTTTAGATATTTGCACATTGGCCAAATTCTATAATCTACGCCTACACTTTTCGTTTTAAAATTATAAGAGCTAACGTCAGTGTTTGACTACTTCAGTCACCTACAATATGGTTTCTTTGCATTTCTATCTATGAAGTCAACCATAATATATTATTTTTATTTATGCCTCAGGTAGAATGAGCACTTTAGTATGTCTATTATGGATATTATCCCATCTCTGGAACTTTTTGCGGAAGGGATTATATTGCTCTAGTTGATAGATTTATGTCAGCTATATTTCCTTCTTTAAAATGATATTTATTTCCACCCATGTCCTCCAAATAAATCTACTTTAGTGTTAAAAAGCAACTGACACCCAGTAGTTACCTTGAAGATGTACAATTGCTATTTTTTTTCCTCTTAAAAATTTCTGTGTAATATTTGGTGTCTGACCAAGTGCTTTGTAGAACTTCTCTATTGGTCATTTTCAAAGAAGAGGATGGGAATTCGAGGACATAGCAGTAGCCACTTGCATTTTACACGGTAGCATGCAGCTTCATGAAAATCGGCACTAAATTTTGCCATCCCTTCTGAAAATTCCACGGTCATAGAAAATAATCTTAGCACGTGACTCATCAGGGATATTGGAGGTACATTTTAAGTTTTAATAATTAATGCTAGAATGACCAAATTGCAGACTAATTATTTCCATATTGTACTTACAATGAGTTTTTAAAAATTATGAAAGAGATGACTATATACAATCAATGCTATTTATTGTACCTCTGGGCCCTACTCTTCCAAAAAATTGAGCTTATCAATTTTCTCTGTCAAGCTTGAACTAATGTAAATAATTGAAATAATGTAAAGTTATATTTTCATGTTTTTATAGATATGACATGACACGAATACATAATGTCTGAGTATCTCAAGTGTGGATAATGTTGATTGGCTAACGCAGAGCTCAGCTATAGGCAGGAAAACCTAGTTCAATATCCATGTAACAGTGTATCAGTTTATTGCTGTATAGATGTGTCCGTGTGCATATAAGTGACAAGTGCTCCAATAAGAGTGATGACAGCTGTCTAAAGGTTTTTTTTTTATTCATTTTATATAAACTGTTATGGAAAGACCAAAATGTTTATGAACTATTCTTATGTAAATTTACAACTGCCCTTCACTGTACTTTTTGTTTACAGTATAGGGCCTGTTCTCTGCTGTGTTAAGTGGGTGACACACTCCAAGGAGACGTACAATCTCTACAACTTCTATTGAAGATACTGGGATTTCCAATTTTTCATGTGTGCTATGTCAGAAAATGCTTTTAATTTTATTTTTAAATCTAACATCTGATGGTTTTTTTCAGAGTGTTGTGAAAACTTCAGTCATACATAAAATATGTTCTTATATAAAGTCAAGATTTTTTTTGGTTTTTACTTAATAGTACATCAACCTAATAATGAGAAACCAAAAAAGTGTATCTTATATTATCCCCAAATAAATCCAGATGTTTCTAGTAAAAGGGGGGAATCTCTGCTCAGTTTGTCAGCTATGTATGAAGAGAATACAATTAGAATGTCTTTTGAAATTTAAAATAAGATGGTTAGTAATTCGGGTATTCCACACCCATGGTTATTAAGTGCTTTGGGCTATATAGAAATGTGGCTAATGGTTTTGTAATCTGCTCCACTGATAAAATGCCATGTTTTGTATCAGCCATTCGACTGTGCCATCATCCCATTTGCTATGGTACTCACATTAAAAAGCAGGAAAGCAACGTGCTTTAAAACACTTATGGTTTAATATTTAAAAATTGTCCATTTATTTTGAGTTACAGAGAAATTCTTTCCACTTCAACCTTTTTCACAAAGCTGGTCATTTGAATCCAATTAGCATGTTCTCTAAGTTATTCTAACATTTATAAGCTCTTCAAACTTGCCCATAAATTTATAAAATTTTTATACTTAAATGTATCCAATAGTTAACACATGAATATATGAGTGAATATATCTGCTTAAAACACAGTAATTTTCCATTCCAAGTCTGTAAACGTTTGGATATTTTGATGAATCACAATGGTACACTGAGAATAAGCAGAGAATTACTACCAATATTCTTACGAAAAGATTTCCAGTACCTACCATGCCTTGATGATGTCATTAATTTTTTAAGAAGTGCCTGTGTGTGTGTCTTGTGTGGAATGTGCACATTGAGTGTAAGTGCCTGCTGATGGCAAAGGTGAGCCCAGATGCACCAGACGCAGAACAGGAGTTATTAATATTTGTGAGCTCCCAAAATGGGTTTGGGGAAACGAATCTGGGGCATCAGCAAGTGTGCTCTCTCAATGACTGAGTAATTCCCAGCCACAATATTATTTTAAAAAGTTTTTTTTTAACCTCTTGCAGTTCATTAGACTGTGATAGACCAATTTCTCCACCTTCTCCCTTTGTTTATCTTGTGGCATTCTGGAGGTACTTGTCTATATGATAAGAGTTACCCAAGGACTTCTCTTGAGGTTGAATTTCGGTGTATTTAAACTTGTTTTCTGCTGATAAAGTTGATTGTGCATTTCTTTTGGGTGGTCCACTAGTCTGTCTTGTGAAAGACAGTGCAGTTGTCCATACAAAGGTACCTTTTTCTTTTACTTTTAACTCATATGGAGTAAGCAGGGGTTTGATGGAAAGACTTACGAAAATTCTTTATAACATCAACATTAGTTGGAAATGCCTACACCAACAATAGTATAGTGCTAACTTTGGACAGTTAAATGAGATAAAGCTTGACAAATCTTTGTGAATAGATTCACAATAAGCTTATTAAAGGAGGTATCCGAAAGTTGCACATGTGCTTTAGACATGGAAAGATGGTACAAGGTGCTTTGGCACTTAACACTGGTTTATTTTACAACACCATCATGGGAAATGGGTAAGTATGCTCAAACTGCTCTGATATGCTCAATCAAAGTTTGAGGAAAAACTGGATGGTCTATAACATATTGAATTAAATCTTTGCTTTTTTCTTTTTAAAAAGGCTTTTAGTGACTTGTCTTGGCTAAACCATAGCACCTGCCATTTTGATAGGTACTAAGTAATAACACTTTATGTTTTAAAAGAGCAAACCAGCACACAACACTCCAAGTAACGATGATTCGAATATCTAAGACAATGCCACAAGCTCTAAGGGCAGTTCCCAGAGCTAATCTGGATCAGAAAGAATTTGTGACAATTTCATGTCCTTTCTCTACGTAACCCCTTCTTGCTTTACATTTTACATTCTCCTCGAAGCCTTAGATACAACTGACACGTTTTGTTTACTTCAGGTGGTCCCCCAGGGTTTAGTTTCATTTATCTTACGCTATCACATCCCTCCCCTATGTCTTCCATCTATTTCTTACTTGCCTCATGAGAGATTTTGCTCTGAGAGTACTTGCAATGCAGGCCACTTTGTCAGAGACAGGCATGATACTTTCCAAGTCTTCTTAATGACAAAGGATTAGGAATTTCTCAAATGAAAGAGAAGGTTTCTGCTTGGCTCTATGGATGCCGCACTCACACATTCTGATGCAACCCTTGCTGATTTGGTACATTCTCCCATGCACTGAAAGACTTCACAATCTGGGGGGTGCCTGGAGGTCTCAGGCACCCTGACGAGGCAGGAAGAATGAGAATGCTGACTTATGTCTTCACTTCAGGGCTTAGGAAAGCCACTTGACCCTTAACACAGCCTGTTCTTTATGCTAATTCAGCTCCCTAGGATTTTAAGATTTCTCTGCCCTTTCTCTCACTAAGTAAAGAATAATCTAATTTTTCTATTCAACAGCCAAACTCCTTTCAGATATGAATAAACTCAGTATTATTTATTATGCCTGAATTTACTGAATAAATTTGGTCATTTTCTTTCTTTCTTTTTCCTTTCAGGTTAATGTGCCAATTTCATTTTACTGTAAATTGGAATGTGGGGGAGTGGATTAAACTCTTGGGAGGGAGTCAAGTCCAGGACTCTAGCTTTTTCTTCCCCATTTCCCTCACCTCTCTGTGTCTCCTCACCTGGAGTATGTGGATACTAGCACAGTTTCCCGGAATGATGAAAGGAAAGACTGTATCTTTTTTTAAATGATGCTTGAAGAAGCAGGCTCATGCATGGGAGTGCCACTCAGTGCAAAAAAAAAAAAAAAGTCTTTGTTATTCGGTTATAAATGTTTTTTTATCATCTTAAGACGCTAGTCAGTTTTACCTAAGAGCATCCATTCATAACTCACTAATTTGCTCATTTTCTCTAAGAAGTGCTTATTGAATCTATTCTTAAGTAGTATTTATTAAAGGTAAGCGCTAAATTCAAAGCCTATATTCTTAAGAAGTTTCATGCTTCTGATGAGTTCCCAGTCACATAGAAATAATGTGGATTCGGGGTTATTCTCTGTCAACTAAGAATGACGTCTCCATTCCACCATTGTTCATTCTTTAACGCAGGAGAGTGGTCTGGTAACATTCATCAGAAATTTTCTCTAACATGGACTCAAATTTCCCACTCAAAGTAAGCTTATATGTTATAAGTTGCTCCCCCATGATCACTAGTTCTACCTCTGTTCTCAAAGAGTCAAATTCAATTTATCAATAAACACCACAATTTCACAATGCTAACCTCTGCCTCCTAGGTAGTTTAGCTTACATGTACCTAAAATCCATCTCACTTGATATGTGTATTTTGTATGGCCTTTGAAGAATCTTGAGTCCATAGAGAAACAGTATATTGCAATCAAACGGCAACTGAAATTTAAATGAGAGCAGATAATTCTCCAACCATGAAGAGATCAATTCAGAATTTATCAATGCAAATGATTAAAAGAATATAGCAATATTTATTATTGTTTAAATTTATCTCATTTGTATTAAATCATACATGAACTCAAGAGAACTAGTTTCAATTTACATGTATATATGATTTAGGAGAGCACATGTTAAAGTCACTTATTTCAATCATTGCCACTCATTATGTTACTAGTAATAATAGGTAAAAAAACATATTTGCTAAACATCAGAATCAATCTCAATCAAAAATTAAGAAATGCATATTTTACATTTATTTTATTCAACTTTTCATACTACAACATACAGGTTTTTCAGGAATCTATAATATTTTTCTCAGCATCTTTTGGTCAAGAATTTTTTGATATAAAAATTCCTATTGTTATAGGAGTTTTATGATTTAAATTTTGGATGTACCAGATTCCTACCTAAGGAAACACTTTTGTGTAAATTCACAGGTTTATAAAATAGCACCATGGGAATGATTAACAAGTGTCTTGAAACTAATACATAGATTACTGAAGACAATGGTAGCAACACCTAACATTCTTGCTTGGCCTCTGCTTTCTGTTCTTCAGCTCCATTCCCGAGTCAAACCCTGTTTGGGTAGTTGGTGAACAAATTATAGAATATTTTTATTCATCTAAACCATATGTCTTGTAGACAGGTGTAAGAACACATTCCATGTGACTCCTAGGTCACAGCTGTCAAGTGCTCTCACCATGTTTTCACACATCTGTGCCTTAGTTCCCTGAGGGAGTGCAGATTAGCAGTGCCGCTGCCACGTTTACTTAGGTTATTTTTAGAATAAAATGCCATTTCGGATTTATCATTATACTTAATCTGTATCTTAAAAGGTTGTCAAGTCTGTTTATATGCATTATTGTGTTAGCTATTCGTGTTAATGAGACAAATGTGTCTGTTCATTTTAATTTAATGTTTTTGTGTGTTTCTGTGTGTGTATGTTCATGTGTGTATTAAAAATATTCCATACCGTCTGTAGTATTTATTCTTATAATTATTTATAACGTTATTAAAGTACATTCTTAATTTCTAAGTTTGAAACACGTTAAATAATTGATAATACATTGTTACGACTAATTGAAAGGAGCTTAACAAATCAATAAATTTTGTAATTTGGGAACATGAGTCAAAGTCACAAAACTTGAAACCAGAATCCTGCATTTACATTCATAAATTTTAGTTTGTTAGATCAGAAAACAGTAATATATGGGTTCACAGCTTATGTAAGTTTGTATATAAAAGATGCATTAAGTCAATTCCAAGGCAAAGTTTTGTGTTAGAGTGATTTTATTGGTTTAGATGACAGCTGTTTTTCTCTGCATTATTACATACTCTGCTGGCTGCACATCCTACCCCATGAAGTGGCAGCACAGGAAACCACTTCCATAAATGTGAAATTTGCCATTTTATGTGGGAAACAAGCATACTGTTCCTACTTTTCCTTCTTTGTTATAACCTCGCTCTCCATTAAGGTTTCCCATCCAGCATCCACCCCTCCTTTACTGGAATCAACAGGACAAGGATTATTTGGTCTGTTTATCTCCCTTCCCTCACTATTACTCTGCGCAAGAATATTCCCCATATACAGATTAGGAAAAGTCAAGCCATCTGTCAGATGGATTGAAGAAATTCTCCTCCTAGCCCACTGGACTCAAAGCTAAGATGATCTTGTAGAACTAGCTTTGTTCAAATATTGCCCTTAGTAGGAATCTGTCTAGTATATTATTGTTATAAACTAATGGTTCACTTAAATATTCTATACTCTTAGTTCAATATAATCATGTGGTAGAGAATAAATCTGTCTCATTCATCTTTGAGTTTTTAAAACAATTTTAAATTACATATATAATATTTAATTTAAAATAATTTTAAGATTATATATTTATTATATATTTAATTTAAAATAATTTTTAAATTATATATTTATTATATATTTAATTTAAAATAATAGTTAGCAGTTAAGAAGTATGAATTCTGGGACACACTCATAAAATATACACTATTGTCATCATTCATTCTCATCTTCCAAATGAGGAGTCTGAGGCACAGAGGTGCAAAGAGGTTAGATCATTTGTAAGAGGTGACCTGTGACCTTGCACTTTAACACAATGGCTGCAGTGACACACTGTAAAGCGCTGCTTTGAGGGAAGGTAGATCATTCACAGTAAAAGTATTCCAAAATGCAAAAGACACAAACCCGATCCAATCCCCAAACTGGCCCATGGGGTAGAGACTTCTGCAAAGCATTTAGACACCCCTGCATACGTCATGAAGGGAACAGGGATCTTTAATGGCAGATCTATGGCACAATAGTGTCTGGGGTTGAGAAGACTAAGTCACTAATGCTGAAATGAGTTTCCTGACAAGCATGCTCCAGTTGCTGCTCCTGCGCCATCTGAAAAGGGTGAATTGTGCTAACCGCTTAGCTATTTCCCCCACTGAGTGTGAAGCCAGGGCAAAGCTGCAAAGCAAATGGCGTCAAATTCAACTCACGCCACGCCTTTACCGCAGGAACTGTTTTATTGTTAATGGGGTGCTGTTCTCAAACCATATTCGATGCCCAGGCTCCTGAACGATAGTTTCCATCCTATACTGGACCACCTCCCAAGTCAAGACACAGAAACTTATTAAGTTTTGAATGCTCGGACTTAGCTTAGCTCTTTTCTTGCTCCTCTAATGACTGAACTGTTTCTCTTCATCTATGTTTTTCCTCGGGGATTTTTATCTTTTCTTTCTGTATGTCCTATTTTTCCTGCTTCTTCCATGTCTGTCTGCCTGGCCCCAAGCATCTCCCTCTCTTTCTCTCTGGTTCTTTCCTCTCATTCTATTCTTTTCTAAATTCCTCCTCTTCCTTATTCTCTCTGCCCACAGGCCTCTCCTAGCCTCTTCTACCTTGCTATTGGCCACTCAGCTCTTAATTAGACCAATCTGGTGCCTTAGGCAGGCAAAACAAAACAGCAACACATCTTTACATAATTAAACACATATCCGTACATCAAAGAAATGCAGCTAAACACATGTAACACATATTTAAATAGTTAAATCGTCTACAACATTATATGAAAGTTTATTATTTAGAAATATTTTGAATGACATCTTCTCAAACAATTCAGAGATCATTTTAATTTCTTCACAGGTGGCTTCGCTTAGTAAATTCTATGTATGAAAAGACTATAGATATCAATAGGTGATTTTTTCCCACATGTCTCTATAATTTGTGTTCAAAATTTTTCCTGTATTCTAAAAATATCATATTTTCCCCTATATATAAGTGATCATCATTACACTGAATTTTTTTGCAAATATGTCTGAATAGCTCTGAGTTCCAGACGAAATCCTACAACTTTCCATTGATATTTATATTTATAAGTGTTGTTAAAATTTCTTGACATTTGGGTAGAAATATTGTTCAATATAGTGAAAACCCCTGCCTCCACTTCCAAATATTAATAATACTAGTTAATAGGCATTGAAAATCTGTTAGGTGCCAGTTATTACTTTACAAGTATCAATGCTTAACATAGAATTAATGAGACTGGTGTTTGTAGAAGGAGGAGCTCCTTGTTCATTTTTACCTGCTCAGAACTAAAATAACTACACAGAAACTATATTATTTAAAACACTACTTGGCCCATTAGTTCTAGGTTCTTATTGGCTGACTCTTACAGATTAATTTAACCCATCTTCATTAATCTGTGTATCACCAAGTGGCAGTGGCTTACTGGCAAAGTTTCAGCATATCTTACTTTAGCAGCGGCTCCATGGCATCTTGGCTCTGCCTTCTGTCTCCCAGCATTCAGTCCAGTCCCCCACCCGCCTACCTAAGTTCTGCCCTATCAACAGGCCAAGGTAGTTTCCTTATTCGTTAATCAATAAAAGCAACACATAGACAGAAGGACCTCCCAGACCAGGTATTATCAATGTGTCCATTTCTTCTGTGAAATGAGGCAATGCTAGATCACTCCAATTCTAGCTAGAAATCATCACAAATACTTCAACCTCAGAACCCTCAGCACTGAGTTCATGGTGTTTTCCAATCAAAGCTTCTCTTCTTCAGACAAGCTTCGTTGGGTTACATTTGGGTCCTAGGCTACCAAGGAAAAGGCAAATGTCCTTACATGCAGAAAGACATAAATGGACTTCATTCTTTTGGTAAGTGTGGAAAATTTGGAAACAACTTTCTAGTATTGAAATCCACCCTGCATTTCACAATTATATATTGATGATCATATGTCATCAATCTAGGCATTTTGAATATTCTTTAAGTCAGCAAGAAATATCTCCCTATGGCTCTTGATTCTGTATTTTAAATTACAATGGGTTTCATTTTAATATCTGTTATCACTACTTGTGCTAAGAGTCAGGCTGTCCCAAAAGGCTCACGGTCACCTTTTCTGTGCTCCTTTAGTTCTCTTGTGTTGACTGAAGAGTCTGTATTACTCCACCACACTTCAGTACAGAACTCTGTTGTTCCTATAACTTAGCAAAATGACATAAAAAAGCCAAGTGTCCAAGGTCTTCTACAGTTTGTTTCTATTTGTCTCTTATATGCATCTCAATTCTAGTTTTTCTATATGATTTTTATGAGATACAAGTTGAACTTAGTTTCTAATTCGTTCAGGAAGTCTTTATTGAGCACTCCATTACATATAGCATATGTGTACTCAATCAATAAAAAAAATGAACTAAGTATTCTCAGAAATAGAAAGCTGGAAAGAAGTAAGTACATTAGACTCAATGTTAACTAAAGGTTTGGCTTTCCGGGTATGAGATTTTTGCTCAGTGTCATACTTTCCCTGATTTTGTGCCCCCATGGATGTTGGTATATAGTTTATGAACCTCTTATATTCGTGCATTCATGGACAAATCACACATCTTTAGCCATTTTACTTTATTTTTCAAGGCAATTGAAAAGACAGGATGATGTCTATTGGTAGGGAAAGGTAGTTCGAAAAATGATTCCATATATTGTACGTAATCTTTCTTCTACCAGCTATTTACTTACTTTGTTCTGGGTGTAGAAGATGTAAATCATAATAAAGGAGTATTTATTTTCATAGAACTTAGTGCGTATAGGTTAACTGGCAATAAACAGAGAAATCAATGCCCACTAGAACGTGATGGGGACTAGGAAGGAAATTAGGTGACATAAAGTGGCAAAGTTAAGTGAGGATATTTTCATTCATAAGGTGTCAGGGAATATATGTCATTCCTAAAACTTGCTTAAAAATCAACCAGAAACCAGTGAGATTAAATGCTTATAATGCTCTGAGTGAAAAGTCAAGCAACCAGCTGAACAAGATTTAACAATTCATAAAAGTAAGTGCTTTGAACAAATAGGTCTGGAAGGTAGTAATTAGAAAGAGAATTGAAAAGTTATGGCTAAATGCTTGATATCCTGACACTCAGGAGACAGGGGTAAGAGGGTAATTTGAGCTAAGCTCTTGATAATCAGTTTGGGTAAAATTGTGAAATGATGTCTCAAAAAATAAGAAATGAAAGAAGGAAGAAAGGGAGAATCAGGGACCAAGAGAGGAAGGGAAGGAAGAGAAAGAAAGAAAGAAAGAAAGAAAGAAAGGAAGGAAGGAAGAAAGAAAGAAAGGAAGGAAGAAAGAAAGAGAATGAGAAAGAACTAGATAAAGAAAAACCTAAGTCATTTATTAACATTGGTTGGAAATTTTAAAGTTTGGTGCCATGTTAAAGACTTTGCATTTTTTTAAGTAAGGTAGATATCAGTAAATAATTTGGGATTAAAAAAATGACAATCTAATTGACATGCTAAGATTGACTGTAATTCAAAAGCAATAGTAACTAGTCATGACTGAGGGTTACATGCCAACATCTTGAAAGATACTTTGTCTTGATAAGTTTATATCACCAAGAGATGGGGGTATATTGCATTAGTCTACCATTTTAACAAATAAGAAAACAGTGATAGAAAAATGAGTCTTGCATGGTTCTTGGGTTTGGTGACAGTTGGGCTGGTGATTGCAAGAGACTGCCTTTGAGGACAGGCAGGAAGTCTGGCAGAACTCCATCTACAGAGCCCAAGGTAGACAGAGTCAGAGGGAAGGAGCTGGACAGTCTGATGGGAGGCCAAGAGTAATGTATGAAGAGAAGCCTCAGCAAGCTGATTGAATTGTGAATGCAGTCCAGACAGAGGAACACTGTTCCTAGAAGTGGGAAAGCACTAAGACACAGGGAGGACTGAGTTGTTTGGTTGTGTGATTTTTGTATGGTTTATTGGGAAGGGAGAGAAGAGCAGTGTGCGTGCTTGGGTAATATACATTGACACGCCTATCTAGGATGTCAAGTGGCCTGTGGATTCACTTATTCAGAGACACCCAGGTTCAGATTTCTCATCACAAAGATAGCGTTTGAAACTGTGTGACCCAATTAAATATAGCCTGGGTGGTGACAGTGCAGATGCCTGTACACTGGTGTTCACAGCGGGGGTGGGGGAGGAATCAGGCAATAACACAAAGGAGTAGAAGCTCAAGGAAAGAGAGTTTAGCCTGTGTAAACGAGGTTCAGAGAGATGGGACTGGTGGAGTCCCTGTGGCAGATGCCACCAAAGATAAACCAGATCATCTGAACCCGATCACCCAGAAGAGAGCACGTTCACAACCCCTCGGATGTCTATCCAAACAAAAATGGGAAACTAACACATACTGAATACCATCCCTTCGTGGTTCAGTGATACCCAAGACAAAAGCCTGATGTGTCAAGGCACAATGCAGTGGGTCAGAAATAAAAGGCAAAACAAAACAAACAAAAAAATCAACCAAACAATTATTAACCCAGTATGAGACTGACCCTGAACTCACAAAGATCTATTTGCCTCTTGGCTCCCAAATGCTGGGACTAAAGATATATACCACCATGCCTGGCTATTTACTTTTCTCAGTTTTTGTGCTTTCCTTGTAAACGATTTCTGTTCTTCGTGTGTTACGGATGTTGTTTTCACTGTTAGTGCTTTAGGTATCATGTTTAACATTCTCTGGAACTAAAAAAAAAATTCTTCTTGTTTACCCTCATATCTCCGGGTTCTGTGGCTCTTTGCCTTGCAGATAGATGCACGTTTGCTTCTGACATCACCCCAAGTACATTTTTTTTTCATTTATTGTAGTCAAGGTCTTCTGGTAATGAATAAGTTCAGCAAATTTTAGAATTCTGAAGTACATTTGTAGTAGGAGGCTATTTGTTCGTTTCCAGATGCCCAGACTACTGAAATAACCACACAGAAACTGTATTAATTAAATCACTGCTTGACCCTCTAGCTTCTTATTGGCTAACTTTTACATATTAATTTACCCATCTTCATTAAGCTGTGTATCACTTTGTGGCTGTGGCTTACTGGCAAAGTTTTGGCATGCCTGCCTCTGGCAACAACTCCATGGCTTCTCCTTGACTCCGCCTCTTTCTCCCAGCATTCACTTTAGTTTTCCCCACCCACCTAAGTTCTGCCTTATGCAGGCCTAAGACAGACAGATTCTTTATTAACCAATGGTATTCACACATAGAGAGGGGACTCCCACATCACACATTTATGTCAACTTGCTTTTAAAAGGATATATTTCTTTAATCTAAATATTTCCAATTGTTCATCAAATGGTTCCTGATAAGAGATCTATTTTCCTTGCCCTTGTTTCTGTGAGTTGTTTTCAGGAAGTTCTCTAAATGTTCTTCTCTTTACCATTGACTTCATACTGTTTCTTTAGGACATGCTATTTCCTATTCTTTTATTTTTGTGGTTGAGCTGTTTGGAAGTTTAGAATCTCTTAGTTTAAAGCTTTCATCAAATATGAGAAATAATTGCATGTCACTTGAAATAAGTGTATTTTTTGCCTCATTTTTTTATTTGTGGAAATTCAATTGCTCATTTTTCAGTTAGTTTTCCAGTCGTCGTCAGACCTTTCTCTTCCCTGTGTCAATCGAATAGTTCTGTTTGCTCAATCATCTTTCCATAGGTATTCCACAAGGTTTAATTTCATCTGGGAAATTCTCACCGTGGACTTCAGAGATGTCATTAGAAAAGCAATTTAGTCTTTCTTGAGGAGTTCTATTTATTCTTATATGTCCCTTCTTGAGCCTATGGAATACAGTTACAATATCTTTTCCAAGCCCATGTCTGTTTTTGTCTCCATTGCTAAATATCTTTCTTCAACTGGGGCAGTAAATTCTTGCTTCTTCATGATCCTTCTTTGTTGTAGAAACAACAAAGGAGAGGTTGCAGAATCAGCAGAGAGAGAGCACAGATGGAGAAGGCAGCTGCAGGAGGGATGATGAGTCCCACTGGCATCGTGGGTTCTTTTCTCACCTTGTTGGCATTGTTCCTTGACCATTAGATGCCTACTGGGGATGAGGCTTCCTTGGACAGATGTCAGGAAAGCTACAGCTATATTTAACAGCAACTAAAGCAAGACATTGCTGACATGCTTGAGATCATTTTGTCTTTCTTACCGTCTTGACTGTTTAAATGTTGTTGGGACACATTCCCCGAATGAGCAAATTTTCTGACGGTAATTTTCTTTGAGAAAGAGAAAACACACAATTCAAAAGAAGTACATGTCCTTCCACAATCAGTTTTGCTCTACTTACAATAGTCTGACATCTTCTAAAATTGTCTTGCCTCCTGAATGAATTAGGTTACTTCTTTATCATAATTTAAGTCCTAGCATATCACTCATTCATATTTATCCCAAAGGCATTAAGCAGGGCTCTAGATTCCTGTATTTTAGCCATCACCGACACATTCAAGGCTCTGACTTGGTTCTTTTGACGTCTCGTCTGTTCTGCCCTCTTCATTTTTGTAGAAATTGTGAAGCCATAGAAAATATTTGTATTGGACAATATTGTATTTGTTCCCTATCGAGTAAACAGGAAAATAAGCTCTACGTGAAATTAAGTCTATTGCAGGATGACTGATCAAGAAGATAGGGGATGTGTCTACACTTCTGGTGTAAGCCTGGTGAGGCAATCAGCACTCACCAGAGAGGTACTTAGTCTGCATGCAGATGCAGTGGTCACTGGATCACAATAGATTCATTATTGTGGGTAAAATCCTTCAAGTTCAAAGGACCTTTCCATATTTAATACTCTAATGTCTATCACTGTTTTCATAGACATGCATTTGCCATTACAGGCCTATAGAAGCTTATGGAAGCAATGGATAGACTGGGACATGAACGTCACACAGGGAGGCAAACATACCTGAGCCGTTTCTGTTTCTTCCGTTTCATCATGCTGCTTCTCGTTGTCTATTTACTCCTAATATAGATGCAAATACAAGCATCCACGTTCATTTTGTCTTTGGGATTAAAGACTGGAACAATTTGTCCAGTCCTGGGAGTCCTGGGTATGCTGGGAAGCTGGTTCCTTTGTAAACAAGCACTTGTTCACTTCCATGGTGTCAACTAGGCTGCTGAGACTGACCGTAAGTTGTCTTCTGTCTACAGTTCGCTCAAGTTCCTGAGTACACGTTTACTGGCTGCCCGTAGTACTAGTTGGTTCCCCTTTACCAATCATGGGTTATTAATCAAATCTAGACTAGGACCAAAACCTCATTAATAAATGTTGAATTTCTCATGCACAATGCCAGTGGTATGTTCTGGTTGTCTGTCAGCTTACTAAAAGAATACTCCGCTGAGCTTCTGCCTAGTCAGCCCCTCTATCTCTCCCTCTCCCTCCCTTTCTCTCCTTTCAGATTTTTTAGATTTTCCAAAATTTCACCTCTCTTCCTCTTCAGTTCAAGTGAGCCTTTCTGCCGCATCAGGGTGCTGAGATGGGGAATATTCGGCAAGTGCCCTGCCTCCGAGGCACGCCCACAGCCCTTGCTTGGAATTTTGCTGTTGTTGTTTTATTGTTTTTGTGGCAGGGTCTCACTCTGTAGCCCAGGCTATCCTCAAACTCTCACTAGCCATCCTATTCCCTCCACTGCCCATGTTTTGCAACTACGGGTGTTTGACATGATGATCGGCAATGTTTTTCCATTGTCGTTTGCTAGTGTTTTCATTTGGTATCATTCATTTGCTTAGCTGTCTATGTTTTTATTTATATGTGTGCGCATGTGTCAGTATACACAGACCACAGTGTCTGTACGTCAGAGGACAGTTTTTAGGAGTTAGTTCTCTTCTTCCACCAGGTGCGTGGGTCCTGGGGGGTCAAACTCACGTCAACAGGTTTAGCAAAACAAACACCTTTAATATGAGCCATATGAACTGCCCACTATTGTTTTTAAATATTTTTTTCTATTATCATTCAACAGTCTGACACTCTAGAAATAAAACATGGTGGTGCAGAGTTGTAAGGCCAAGCCTGAGAGCAGAGAGCAGGGGAACGACCAGGGGGTGACTTCCTAGGTTGCACAACACCACGTCGTCTCTAACAGCAACACAGCTTTCACTGAGGCATTGAATGACGATTTCATTGTTAAATAATAAATACAGGCTGCATAAATGTATTTTAACTAAATCTTAGATTCCAAGTTGATAAGAAAGGTGCTTAGGTCTTTCTTCTAGTAGGGTGCTAAGGCCTACTTCTCGTTAAAACAAATTCAAATACAGTTTTGTTATTTCAGTGAAGTTTGATTTGATTTGGAAATTATAAAGTCACTCAAATAGGGCAGAAAGCACACACTGAATAAATTTAAATGTACTAACAGCTTGAAAGGTACTCAACCACTTAAGTTTCGTTTGTGTTTTAAAATAAAGCAATAGATTGAGGCTTCGGTTACTGGGCCCTTCAAGGAGACTGATGGAACTGCTTAGGGAAGTGCTCAGAATAGAAGCTCTGCCTTCATTGAGATTCTGACCCATTCTCCCCTACACTTAAAGACAATCTTGGTGTGGAACTCTGACTGTTCTGGGACTCAAAATGTAGAGCATGTTGACCACGAACCACATTCACAGTGACCCAGCTGCCTTCTACTCCTGGGGGCACTGGCACCAAAGATACAGCAGTATTTCGGCCATTCTTGTGGGGGCTTTAGAACGTTTCCTGGAGGTATAAGCATGCAGTGAAAGCAGCCAGATCACACAGTTAGAAATACATAGTTCTCTTCACTGCCCCACAAGTTCTTTGAAAACTGGATTTTTTTTCCTCACAGGATAAGGAAGAGTACGCGTTTTCAACGAAAACATAACGATTAGATATTTCTGTGTTTCTTGATTGCTGCATGCCCTAAGACATGATTGAAATTCTTTTCCTTTGCCTATGAGCAAGAATCTAGGTCTGCCCATTTTTAAAAACAAAATAATATCCTGACCTAATCAAAAGCAATGAAAGTCTGGCTTCTACCATAATTTCCAATGCTTGGGGTGAGGAGCATTCGCTTTTCTTCCAGAGGATTCCAGTTCAGTTCCTCGGACCTAAGACAAGAGACTCAATAGTGCCCATGTAGGTGCAGCTACAGGGAAGCCGACGCCCTTTTCTGGCTTATGCACACAGGTATCAGACACTCACAGACTCACCACATACATAAAAATAAATAGAAAAGATCTATTTAAACATGCAAAAGCAAGCTACGAGGAGAAGGGATATACTTGCAAATCATATATTTGACAAAGATCCAGTAGGTACAGTGTTGGACGCTCTAAAAATTCAAGAGAAAATGTCAGACAACAAGGTTGGAAAATGTTCAAAATAAACGAAAAGGCATTTCGGTACAGAGGATATACACATACAGATTAACATGCAAAGGGCCTTACGGGGGGAAGTGCTGATTAAAATAGCAACGGAAAACAGCATACATCTATCAGAATGGATCAAATGCAAAACAGAGGCCACATCAAATACTGTGCAGGAGGTGGAAACTCCTAGGTAAAGTGAGACAGCTATTCACAGCCTGGAAGATTATCAAAAGTAAATAAAAACACGTTTCTGATAGTTTTTCCAGCGACGATACTTCCAGACTTTAATCTTCCGAAATGAAAATACATCTTTATGCAGATACCTTCACTTGATACTTAAAGTGATTCATCAAGATCTAACACTGGGAAGGAGCTAACGTCCCACCTTGGGAGGATGGAGAAGCTTGATGTGGGAGCTTCATATGGAATAATAGTCAGATGATTGGATCTTTGTCAGATTTCTTATGTGTAGGTTATGTGCCAGTAACTGAAGAATATAACCAAGACTGAGGCAGGACAAAGACTGATGTGGCTATAAGAGCCACAGGAGGGACCCTGTGGTAAAGAGAACTTTCTGTATGTTGTCTGTGACAGCGGCTGGTCAGCTTGCAGAAATGTAATAGTTTCAAGATAACAGAAACCTGGCCAAAGGTATTACTTCTAACAACTGAACTCACTCCTGGGTCAAAATAGAAAGCTTAAAAAATAGTAGATTATTCGCCACTGCTAAATTTGAATAGCTTATGTTTCAAAGACAGATAATATGAGGTTTGTTTTGGTGACAATGAGAAAGATATAGAAAACAGATATTTACCCTTAATCATAAGAGGTCAGATGTAACCTAGATTATCAAAATAAAAGCACTCAACAGCAACAACCAAGCAGATATGGTGAGAAACTAGAGCTGTTTTCTGTGCATGTAGAAAGGAGCTGGTAAAGACTACGAGGAACTAGAAGGCTGGCTCGTTCTTCAGATGTGGGAATGAAGCTACAGGCCATTTCTGTGGATGACTCATGAAGTCTGGAGTTGCATTTAGGACTTGAACTAAGGTGGTACCTGAAGCTCATCCTCATTCTTGGAGTGTTTTATCAAAAGCTCTTGCTGCAGAACAGAAAGAAAGAACATAAATTTAGAAATTCATTCAGCCAATAACCTTTTGGATACTGGTCCATTAGGGCATCTGAGGTACTTCCTGTGAACTGATAATGGCAGACAAAATGCGTGCCCGCTCTCTTGGGTGGTTGTCTGCATTCTGTTCGTGGCCTCCAGTGCCCAAAGAGGACTTTGGCTCCTTACCCTTATTATGAAATTTTCCCCAAATAAATACTTATTATCCTTTATTCAGGACTATCATGGACCTCACTAATTATGATTACAAACAAAGACACTGCTAAAGTAATTAATTTCATAATGAATCCAAATAGCTTTCTGTGGCAAAACTAGTGTTTTTTGGAAGTTGTAGCATGGAATACAAAAGAAGAGTTGAAATCCATAATCATAATTGGGAGGATGGATGTAAAATACGTAGTAGGTTTTTTTCAAAAAGAAGAATTTCCTTAAGATTTCCTGTAAAACATTCACTTCATTGTCAATCTAATATACAAAATATTTAAAAACTTATGATTACCTGATAGAAAATTTTGCAAAAGTTAAAAAATATTCAACTGTCTTTATATACAAGGATATCATCACATACAACTAACTAATTGTAAAAGAAAAACCAGTCCACCTCATGGTTCAGACCTAGAACCTGAGTTACTCTTTAGCCTGGGACGTCTCAAGTTCAACCTCTGCTTAAGGAAAACAGGCCTAGACATGCATCTCCCTGTTTGGGGAAGGGAAGACGATAGACAATCAAAGTGGGATGGTAGCAACATTTCTAATCCTGTTGTGATGCCAGCATACCTTGAGCATGGTGTGTGGACAGCCATTGATGAAAATTATTATGTCACCAAAAGATGGCCTAAGCTTTAAATCCTGACAAAATGTCACACCAGCCCAGTGTTGTGGGCTGAGCATGGTGTGGGCAAAGCACTAGGTTCAAGTCCAAGCACGAGAGAGAAAAACAGACAGACAGGGTAAGAAAGAGAGACAGGACAAGAAAAAGAAAGGAATAAGAGGAATGGAGATATATTTTTAAATCATCTCTGTTTATAATATTTAGCTCAGAATATTATCGAATTATTTAAGTATTTATTAAGTAACAAAGAATACAAAAAATCCAACATCTCTGTCTTTTTTTTTTTTTTTAGTAAATTTTATTAAATTATAAAAGTTTCCATTTCCACCCCCCCTCCCAACACCCTCCCACTCCCCCTACTCCCCCTCCTCCTCCCTCTTCGTCCCCCAGGGCAGTCAGGGTTTCCTGCCCTGTGGGAAGTTCCAGTTCCTTCCCCCTCCCTCCAGGTCCAGGAAGGTGAGTGTCCAAACAGACTGGATCCCCAAAATCCATTATATGTAGAGGAAACAGGTCCCAGTGTCATAGTCAATGGCCTTTCAGAAAGACTTCGGGTCAGCCACAGTCAGAGAATCCGGCCAAATTCGGAGAGTCTGGTTGGATCACGTCCTCTTTCAGTCCCAGTCCAACTGGCCTTGGTAAACTCTCATCAGATCCGTTCCCTTGTATCAGTGGGTGATAGCATCCCTCGCAGTACTGTTTTCGTTTTTCATGTTCTTCCTCGTTCTGCTCCTCACTTGGACCTCGGGGGGCTCAGTCCCGTGCTGCAATGTGGGTCTCCGACTGTATCGCCGTCCTTCGTCAGATGCAGGATCTATGGTGATAAGCAAAATATACATCAGTATGGACATGGGCCACGGCCGATTCAGGCACCCACTCCTCTGTCCAGAGAGCAATCTGGGGGATCTCTCCTTGGACCTGGGGTCCCATATATAATCAAGTCTCCTGTAAACCCTAAAATGGGTCCCTTAGTTGAAATATAATCTTCCCTGATCCCTTGTTCATCCTTCCTCCCTCCCCCCCCATCCCAGGCCACCAAGCTTTCCCCTTTCTTCCCCTACTCCCTTCTCTCTAACCTTCTCCCCTTCCATCGACCCTCCCTCCCCCCCATGCACCCGAGGTTACCTGGGACTCTTGTCTATTTCCTACCTCCTGGTGGATAGCTAAATAATCTTCATCAGGTTCATCTTCTTATTTAGCTTCTCTAGGATCACGAATAATAGGGTCAAAGACCTTTAATTATGGTTAGAATCCACTTATGAGTGAATACATACCGTGTTCCTCTTTTTGGGTCTGGCTTACCTCACTCAGTAAAGCGTTTTCTATTTCCATCCATTTGCATGCAAAATTCAAGATGTCATTGTTTTTTACCGCTGAGTAAAACTCTAATGTGTATATGTTCCACACCTTTTTTAACCATTCTTCTATTGAGGGGCACCTAGGCTGTTTCCAGGTTCTGGCTATTACAAATAGTGCTGCTATGAACATAGTAGAACAAATGCTTTTGTAGTATGATCGGGAATCTTTAGGGTATATTCCCAAGAGTGGAATTGCTGGGTCCTGAGGGAGGTTGACTCCCAGTTTCCTGAGAAACCGCCACACTGATTTCCACAGTGGCTGCACAAGTTTGCATTCCCACCAACAATGGATGAGTGTTCCCCTCACCCCACATCCTCTCCAGCATAGGATATCATTGGTGTTTTTGACTTTAGCTATTCTGACAGGTGTAAGATGGTATCTCAAAGTGGTTTTGATTTGCATTTCCCTGATCGCTAAGGAGGTTGAGCATGACGTTAAGTGTCTTCTGGCCATTCGAAGTTCATCTGTTGTGAATTCTCTGTTAAGTTCAGTACCCCATTTTTTAATTGGGTTAATTAGAGTTTTAGTGCCTAGTTTCTTGAGTTCTTTGTATATTTTGGAGATCAGACCTTTGTCTGATGAGGGGTTGGTGAAGATCTTCTCCCAGTCAGAAGGCAGCCTTTTTGTCCTACTGACAGTGTCCTTTGCTTTACAGAAGCTTCCCAGTTTCAGTAGATCCCATTTATTCATTGTTTCTCTTATTGTCTGTGCTGCTGGGGTCCTGCTTAGGAAGAGGCCTCCTGTGCCTAAATCTTGTAGACTACTTCCCACTTTCTCGTCTATCAGGTTCAAAGTGGACGGATTAATGTTGATGTCTTTAATCCATTTGGACTTGATTTTTGTGCATGGTGATAGATATGGATCTACTTTCATTTTTTTACAGGTTGACATCCAGTTATGCCAGCACCATTTGTTAAAGATGCTTTCCTTCTTCCATTGTATACCTTTAGCTCCCTTGTCGAAAATTAGGTGTTCATAAGTTTGTGGGTTAATATCTGGGTCTTCTATTCGATTCCAAAGGTCGACTTCTCTGTTCTTATGCCAATACCAAGCTGTTTTCAATACTGTAGCTCTATAATAGAGTTTGAAGTCAGGGATGGTAATGCCTCCAGAAGTTCTTTTATTATATAAGATTGTTTTGGCTATCCTGGGTTTTTTGTTTTGCCATATAAACTTGATTATTGTTCTCTCAAGGTCTGTGAAGAAGTTTGATGGGATTTTGATGGGGATTGCATTGAATCTATAGATTGCTTTTGGTAGAATTGCCATTTTTACTATGTTGATTCTCCCAATCCAAGAGCAGGGGAGGTCTTTCCATTTTCTGGTATCCTCCTCAATTTCTTTCTTCAAAGACTTAAAGTTTTTGTCAAATAGGTCTTTCACTTCCTTGGTTAGAGTAACCCCAAGATATTTTATGCTATTTGTGGCTATCATGAAAGGTGATGCTTCTCTGATTTCCCTCTCTGCTTCTTTATCCTTTGTGTATAGGAGGGCCACTGATTTTTTGGAGTTGATCTTGTATCCTGCCACGTTACTAAAGGTGTTTATCAGCTGTAGGAGTTCTTTGGTAGAGTTTTTGGGGTCACTTATGTAAACTATCATATCGTCAGCAAATAACGAAAGTTTAACTTCATCCTTTCCAATTCGAATCCCCTTGATCTCCTTATGTTGTCTTATTGCTATTGCTAGAACTTCAAGCACTATATTGAAGAGGTATGGAGAGAGTGGACAGCCTTGTCGCGTTCCTGATTTTAGGGGAAAGGCTTTGAGTTTCTCTCCATTCAGTTTGATGTTAGCTGTCGGCTTGCTGTATATTGCTTTTATTATATTTAGGTATGATCCTTGTATCCCCAATCTCTCCAACACCTTTATCATAAATGGGTGTTGAATTTTGTCAAATGCTTTTTCAGCATCCAATGAAATGATCATATGGTTTTTTTCTTTCAGTTTATTTATATGATTGATTACATTGATAGATTTGTGTATGTTGAACCAGCCCTGCATCTCTGGAATGAAGCCGACTTGATCATAATGGATAATTTTTCTAATGTGCTCTTGGATTCGGTTTGCCAGTATTTTATTGAGAATTTTCGCGTCGATGTTCATGAGTGAGATTGGCCTGTAATTCTCTTTCTTGGTTGTGTCTTTGTGTGGTTTTGGTATTAGGGTAACTGTAGCTTCATAAAAGGAGTTAGGCAATGACTCTTCAGTTTCTATATTGTGGAATACGTTAAGGAGTATAGGTATTAGCTCTTCCTGGAAGTTCTGGTAGAATTCTGCATTGAAACCATCTGGTCCTGGGCTTTTTTTGGTAGGGAGATTTTTGATAACAGCTTCTAATTCTTCGCGACTAACAGGTCTATTTAGATTGTTCACCTGTTCTTGGTTCAACTTTGGTATATGGTACTTATCTAAAAAAATGTCCATTTCTTTTACATTTTCCAACTTTGTGGCATATAAACTTTCATAGTAAGATCTAATGATTCTCTGAATTTCCTCTGTGTCTGTGGTTATGTCCCCCTTTTCATTTCTGATCTTATTAATTTGCATGTTCTCTCTCTGCCGTTTGATTAACTTGGCTAGGGGTTTGTCAATCTTGTTGATTTTCTCCAAGAACCAGCTTTTTGATTCATTGATTCTTTGGATTGTTTTCTCTGTTTCTATTTTGTTGATTTCAGCCCTCAGTTTGATTATTTCCAGTCTTCTAGACCTCCTGGGTGAATCAGCTTCTTTTTTTTCTAGATCTTTCAATTGTGCTGTTAATTCTCCAATGTGTGCTTTCTCCGCTTTCTTTAATTGGGCACTTAGTGCTATGAACTTTCCTCTTAGCACTGCTTTCATAGTGTCCCATAGGTTTGAGTATGTTGTGTCTTTGTTTTCATTAAATTCAAGGAAGAGTTTAATTTCTTTCTTTATTTCTTCCTTGACCCAGGGGTGATTTAGTAGTTGACTGTTCAGTTTCCATGAGTTTGTTGGCTTCCTGGGGGGAGCATTGTTGTTGAATTCTAATTTTAGTCCATGGTGATCTGACAAGACACAGGTAGTTACTAATATTTTTTTGTATCTGTGGAAGTTTACTTTGTTACCGAGTATGTGGTCAATTTTCGAGAAGGTTCCATGAGCTGCAGAGAAAAAGGTATATTCTTTCCTATTTGGGTGGAGTGTTCTATAGATGTCTGTTAAGTCCATTTGATTCAATACCTCCAATAGGTCTCTCAATTCTCTGTTTGGTTTCTGTCTGATTGACCTGTCCATTGGTGAGAGAGGAGTGTTGAAGTCTCCTACTATTAGTGTGTGTGGTTTGATGACCGCCTTGAGTTCTAGAAGAGTTTCTTTTACATATGTGGGTGCCTTTATATTAGGAGCATAGATATTCAGGATTGAGACTTCCTCCTGATGAATTGTTCCAGTTATGAGTATGAAATGTCCATCTCCCTTTCTTCTGATTGATTTTAGTTTGAAGTCGATTTTGTTAGATATTAGAATGGCCACGCCCGCTTGTTTCTTAGGTCCATTTGCTTGGAAAACCTTTTCCCAACCCTTTACTCTGAGTAGGTGTCTGTCTTTGTGGTTGAGGTGTGTTTCTTGTAAACAGCAGAATGTTGGATCCTGTTTTCGTATCCAATCTCTAAGTCTGTGCCTCTTTATAGGTGAATTGAGTCCATTGATATTAAGTGATATTAATGACCAGTGGTTGTTGACTCCGGTCATTTTTTTTTTTTGTTAGGTAGTAGAGTATATGTGATTTTCTTCTTTAATTTGTGCTTGTGAATGGTCGCTAGATGTTCGAGTTATTGTAGGCCGTGTTGGGAATGTTGGATTCCTTCGGTAGTGATTTTCCTTCTAATATTCTCTGTAAGGCTGGATTAGTAGCTACGTATTGTTTAAATTTGTTTTTATCCTGGAATATTTTGTTTTCTCCGTTGATAGTGAACAGTAGCTTGGCAGGGTATATTAGTCTGGGTTTGCATCCATGGTCTCTTAGTTTCTGCAGTACCTCTATCCAGGATCTTCTGGCTTTCATGGTTTCCATAGAGAAATCCGGTGTAAGCCTGATAGGTTTACCTTTATAAGTTACTTGACCTTTTTCCTTTGCAGCTCTTAAAATTTTTTCTTTAATATTTATGTTTTGTGTTTTGATTATTATATGACGCGGGGATGTTTTTTTCTGATCCAATCTATTCGGTGTTCTGTATGCTTCTTGAACCTTCATAGGAATATCGTTCTTTAGGTTGGGAAAGTTTTCTTCTATAATTTTGTTGAATATATTTTCTGGGCCTTTGAGCTGCAGTTCTTCTCCTTCTTCAATCCCTATTATTCTTAGATTTGGTTTTTTTATTGTGTCCCAGATTTCCTGAATGTTTTGTGAAGAGAATTTGTTGGATTTGCCGTTTTCTCTGACCAGAGCATTTATTTTCTCTATGGTATCTTCAGAATCTGAGATTCGTTCTTCTATCTCTTGTATTCTATTGGTTATGCTTGATTCTGTAGTCTCCGCTCGTTTACCTAGGTTTTCCATATCCAGTCGGTTCTCGTTTTGTGTTTTCTTCATTGCCTCCATTTCAGTTTTCAATTCTTGGACTGTTTCCTTTACTTGTTTGATTGTTTTTTCTTGGTTTCTCAGGGTATCACTCACGGATTTACTTATTTCTTCAAACTTTTTGTTATATTTCTCATCCATTTCTATACTCATTTCTTCAAACTTTTTGTTATACTTCTCGACCAGTTCCTTAAGGGAGTTATTCATATCCTGTTTAAGGGACTCTATTGCTTTCATAATGGCACTTTTTTCCACTTCATCTGGGTTAGAGTGTTCAAATCCTTCTGTTGTAGGGTCGTTGGGATCTGATATTTTCATGTTGTTTTTCAGATTGTTGGAGGAGGTCTTGCCTTGGCGTCTGCCCATCTCTTCGATCCAATGCTCTCTATTGGAGCTTCTGGTATCGGGTCAGGTTCCCTTGTTGGGCAGGGAGTTCACTGATAGAATGCCTACCTTTCCCCAGGCAGGGTATTGAAGCACAGGCACTCCCTCTTTCCGGGATGCCCCTACAGAGCAGGCCCAGTGTGCAAGGCAGCTGAACTGGGGAAATTTTATGGCCTCAGTGGGAGGGGAGAAATATAGAAATTTGTACCTGGATGGAAGCTGGGGTGGCAGGCGGGAGAGCCTAGCAGTGTGGACACAGCACTGCAGGCTGACCTGGGAGTCTATGGGGTCGGGGAAAGTCCTAGCTCCTCCTCGCTGGGCCCCTGCCGCGGGCCCGAATCAACTCACCACTCCGAAGGCCCACTGGATGGAAGCTGGGATGGCTGGCGGGAAGCTAGCAGGGTGGAGCAGGTAGAGCAGGCTGACCTGGGGGTCTATGGGGTCGGGGAAAGTCCTAGCTCCCCCTCGCCGGGGCCCCTGCCGTGGCCCGAATCAACTCACCACTCGGAAGGCCCTCTGGATGGAAGCTGGGATGGCTGGCGGGAAGCTAGCAGGGTGGAGCCAGCAGGGCAGGCTGACCTGGGAGTCTATGGGGTCGGGGAAAGTCCTAGCTCCCCCTCGCCGGGGCCCCTGCCGTGGCCCGAATCAACTCACCACTCGGAAGGCCCTCTGGATGGAAGCTGGGATGGCTGGCGGGAAGCTAGCAGGGTGGAGCCAGCAGGGCAGGCTGACCTGGGTGTCTATGGGGCCGGGGAAAGTCCTAGCTCCCCCTCGCCGGGGCCCCTGCCGTGGCCCGAATCAACTCACCACTCGGAAGGCCCTCTGGATGGAAGCAGGGATGGCTGGCGGGAAGCTAGCAGGGTGGAGCCAGCAGGGCAGGCTGACCTGGGAGTCTATGGGGTCAGGGAAAATCCTAGCTCCCCCTCGCCGGGGCCCCTGCCGGGGCCCGAATCAACTCACCACTCGGAAGGCCCTCTGGATGGAAGCTGGGATGGCTGGCAGGAAGCTAGCAGGGTGGAGCCAGCAGGGCAGGCTGACCTGGGAGTCTATGGGGTCCGGGAAAGTCCCAGCTCCCCCTCGCCGGGGCCCCTGCCGTGGCCCGAATCAACTCACCACTCGGAAGGCCCTCTGGATGGAAGCTGGGATGGCTGGCGGGAAGCTAGCAGGGTGGAGCCAGCAGGGCAGGCTGACCTGGGAGTCTATGGAGTCGGGGAAAATCCTAGCTCCCCCTCGCCGGGGCCCCTGCCGTGGCCCGAATCCACATCTCTGTCTTATAAAGGTTTTTATTATTAATTTTGATTCTCAATTGAGTTGACAGATGTGTAATCCACAATATCAAAACTATATTCCGTGTGTGTGTGTGTGTGTGTGTGTGTGTGTGTGTGTTTGTGTGTGTGTGTGTGTTTGATTCAGGTATTAAAAAATACACAGAATATAAAATTAATGGATCCTTAGAGAAAGTATCTTAATGAATTCAGTATAAGCCTAACAGATTAACGACAGTCATATCAGTATTTTGATTTATATGTATACACATGTACTTACCATGTCTATCTATCTATCTATCTATCTATCTATCTATCTATCTATCTATCTATCTATCATCTCTAACACACAGGAAAAGTATCCATGGAAACAGCAGTGAGAATCTTGTTAAAGTGTTAGTTCTTGTGCTTATGGTAACTATTAGCATGCTATTTCAGGGATTGCGTGGGGTGCGGAGGGTTGGCACACAAAGGAGGATTATTACAATGTTTGCATCGTAATGTAGAAGAAATTATTTCCCAAAAGAAATCACTAAGGAACCAGTCAGAAGAGGCTAAGAGGAAGTCCAGGAGCAGGGGATGCGGTGAGCACTGCGCCTGCTTTTGTGAAAGACGTGTGATTGCGTTTCTGTATTAGCCGGGGTTCTCTAGAGGCACAGAACTGAGAGAATGGGTCTATACAGAGAGAAGAGAGATTTACTAGAACGCCTTACAGGCCGTGGTCCAGTTTGTCTAAAAATGGCTAATGGACAGTTTCAGGAATCTAGTAGTTGTTCAGTACACAAGGCTGAAAGTACCCACTGATCTTCTGTATGTATAAGAACCTTGAAGAAAGTATGCTCTAATTCCGGTAAAGAAACGGATTTGCTAATGAAAGCAGAACAAACAGGCATGCAACAAAAGCTTCCTTTCTGTAGGCTGACGCCAGGAGGTGTGGCCCATAAGCAGATTCCAAGTAGATCCTCCAACTTCAAATGATTTTAAAAAACAGTCCCTCAGAGGTGTACCCAAACACTTGGGTTTTAGCTAATTCCAAATATAGTCAAGCTGACAACTGGGAGTAGCCACCACAATGAGTGGCGGTTTCTATTTCTTTGACAAAACACTATGACGGAAAGGGCTCAGTATTTCAGTGTCCAACCCTGAAGTCCCAAGCACTGAGGAAAGTCAGGGCAGAAGCTTAAGGAAGCTCCCTCCCCCCCCCCCATCACAACACACCAGCGAAGCCTGAATTGAAGCAGGGGCCTAAGAGAAACTCTAATGACTTCTCTTCCTGGTTTGCTCAATTTGATTCCTTGCATACTCCAGCATCACCTGCCTGTGGGAAGTATCACTCACAATGGGCTGGGCCGGCGCTAACACATCAGTAATCAAGAAAATGAACCACAAGCTTGACTATCTAATCTCCTGGAGATGTTTGCAAAACTCAGGTTTTCATTGGAACCTCTAGCTTAAGCCAGGTTGACTAAAACAAACAAAACAACACAAAAGCCAACCTGGGTTAGTCTGTAATTATAGAATCCGGCAGAGGCAATTACTGCCCTAGTCAGAATAACCTGCCAAGGAAACAAAAGTTGACAAAATAAGTGTGCTTAAATAATAGAATATAACAAAGCTCAGGAATATCTCACTAAATTACAGAAGAGAAATTCCAGCTTCTGGGGAAGAAATGCAGAGTGTTAACACATCCAAATGGGGTGAAAACTGGCTGGGACTAAAAACAAAGAACAAGATGCAGTGTAGCTCCATCTCAGCTCCATCTTAGCTGCAGGCGATGAACCTAACCCCTCAACAGCACCTCAGCCTTCTGACCTGCTAAAAATAAGACAGTGATGATTTTAGCGGGCCATTTCACATTTCATGTTCATCATTATTGAAGAAGGTGAGGCTTTAACGCTCAGCATTTATCGGCCTCCTGCACCGGAGTGTTTTGAAGTGCCATGACTGAAACAGAGCAGAACAAATTCTTCTGCCACTGGCAGTTCCGGGTTGGAAGGAAAGGAAACCAAGTTTGCAGTCCAGCAAACTTGAAAAAGCAATTATCACACAGAATTTGGAAGTCCGAGCAAGGATCATCTAACATGGATTGAGAGTAACTATTAGGATTGCTTGAAAATGATGCTGGAGTTAGCTATATGTGTATGGACACTTGCAATATCCCTGTTCAAAGATGCAGTAGCAAGAGGGTTAGGGGGCAGAGGTCATGAGCCTGAACTACACAATGAGACCCTACCTTTAAATAAATAATTAATTTTAAAAGATGAAATTAAGAATTATTGTCAGCTGGCATGTTCAACTGGCCTTGATGTCTGGGAAAACAAAAACCTTTACATTTGAGGAGTTCACATTGTCTCCTCAGAAGGAGATTGGAAAATATTTGAAAATAGGGGTTTTTGTTGTTATGCAGTGTGTCTTATATACGCAGCTGTGACGGGCGATCGTGACCCTTTGGAGGAGATGGAAGGGTTTGGGGAAAGCAATCATATTACGTTTTCTTTGGTTAGAAGAGGAAAGAGTGGACTGAACATTGGCAAGTTTCTCCATAAAGGAATGACACTTGAGCATCATCCCGTGGTGTAAGGAGTCTGATTATAAACATAATTTCCACCATAAATTCATTAGACGTCAATCTTACAAAGCTACCAAGAATCTGCCGCCCAAAGCAGATGCCCTGAGCTTTATTTTGCATTCCGAGTACACAGGGATCTTGTTTGTTTTTGAATTCCAGCAGTTGAAAATTGGGTCTATCTGTGCATCACTGTTATAAGCATTAACCCCGCACCGTTAAATGATGGTAATAGTCTGTTTCAGATATAGGAAGCCTCATTATGTAGGCAGAGGCAAACATCTGCTCTGTCTCTTCAAACCACAAACAAGCAAGTGGAAAGCAAGGGCTAGGAAGTGTTTGGCTCATGGTACAGCCTTGATGCTGCCTGATGAAGGTACTGGAAAGAATGTCATCTACTGAGGCTAAGGAAAAGAGCCACACTTTCCTTTTATTTCTAGATGAAAGCTATAGCTTGAAGTAGGCTAAAGGAAACTGTGACAGTAAACTGAAAATCATTCCAACAAAAATACAGAATCGTAACTTGCAATATGGAATTAAAATGCTTCAAGCAAGAATAGGGCACAGTTTAGCATTGGACCCCCATTTGGTTTGGGGCGATTAATTCCATCCCTCTTGTAATAAGGCACAGAACAGTCTAGTTTATTCCCTTGCATGCACTATGCATGTACAGTGCATGCACACATGTAAAAACATGCACATATACCTCCAAATAATTCCCCTGGTAACCTCAGACACCTCCAAACATGTTATCTGTATTGAGCTACACATGCTTCTGTTTTGGAACTACTGTAGAAGATTTTTATATGTCCTGGAGGCAATCAAATGTAGACTTTTTATTCAAGTGTAGTCACGACCTATCTAGGTATGAAGAATAGAAGGGCTGATTGGTTTTAAACTGGTTATGGGTACATACTGAGTATGTCAAAATGGCGTGCTCCAGTAACCTTTATTGAGAATCCCCTATTTACCATCTTATACCTATGCATAATTGGATATTCTGATGATTAAAGTCAGAGGCATTATGGGAAGATACAGGCACAATAGAATCTGATTGTATTCCCTAATCTCTCTGCCTTTGTAAGAAACTGCCTGTGCTACACCCCTTAGGAACCAAACTCCTCCTGCTCTTCAACCTTATACAGAACCTTACACTGACAATAATTAAAGCCCTTAAACACTATCACTCACATAGGCGTTGTGTCTCAAACAGTAAACTGTTTATTGCTTTTAGTTTGTTTGTTTAAGTCTATGTGAGTCTTCTTTGTCAGTTCTTTGGGTAAAGGAGCCAAGAATTAGGAAATTCTTGTTTTATGTCCAGTCCAGAAATAAAACACTGGCATATTGACTTACAATTAACTGTCTTTAGGTTAACGTCATTTTTAAAAAGTATCTACTTCTATTTGTGCATGTGTGTGTGTTCTCATGCATGTGTGTGTGAATGAATTTTGAAATGTTCTGAAAGCCAGAGAAGGCATCAGATTCTCTAGAGCTGGAGTTACAGAAGATTATGAATCATCCAGTGTGGGTACTAGAAACCAAACTTGGGGCCTCCAGAGGAGCATCAAGAGCTCTTAATTGCCAAATCATCTTTAAAGCCTCAGAAGTCAAATTTTAATATCTTTACATTGTTAAGAGAGTCAGCCAAAATAACTTGCCATTTTGGTACATATTACGCAAATTCCTCATTAATTACGAGTGTTTTCCTCATCAGAATTCAGATTCTTGTACTACAATTAGATGTAAATGTGTTAATATTGATTTAGCAGTAATTAAATGTTATTCCACATAAATGTAGTATGAGGTTCAAAGGAGTATCATGTTAATTACTTACTGACTAGGAAGTATTGGAAGAAAAGTAGAGTCACTTAGATACAGAATAAAGCAAGAGCTGAGGAAGACAACTTGAATATTTTTATGAGAACAATCTTTGTAAAAGGGAAGACAAAAAATTTTCATGTTTCTCGGCATTTTATTTATTTTTATATTTGAGTTTGGGTAGTGACTTTGTTTCTGTCTGCCTTTTATCCTCAAAACTAGCAGTCTATGAAATTTAAAATAATATTCCTTTCTACAGGAATACAATGTCTTTTTATTTTTCTTTTCTTTTTTCTCTTCTCTTTCCTTCTTTTTTCTTCCTTCCTTCCTTCTCTCTCTTCTGTGGTAAGGAGGGTGTGGTAAAGGAAAGTCTCACAGGTCCAAAGTTGGCCTCACAATACTTATAACATTGAAGATGACCTTGAACTCACAATCCTCCTGACTCTACTTCTCAAATTCAGTGTGTACCACCACACATATCTAAACACATGAATTTCTTTGTCCATCTGTGCTAGCATATCCTGGCTACTATGAAGAGTACAGGTGTGACTTAGGAGTTCAGACATCTCTTTCTAATTCTGACATATACCTAAAAGAAGGACCGCTTAATCAATGGTTTTGTTTTAATTTATTTGTTTGTTTGTTTTGGGGGAGGCAGATACTGGTCAAGGATGGGACTCCCATATGGTTTTCTGTAATGATTATTATCAATTTACATTTGAGCCAGTATTTTACAATGTCCAAGTTCTCTACACTCTTGACAAAACTCACTAGTTTATGACTTAGAATAGTTATGTAAAAGTCATATTACACAAAGTCATTACTATTCTAATGCACTTGAGGTGGTATCTCGTGGTGGTTGCACTTCTGCATTGACTAGTGATATTGAACACCTTCCCACAAATTTTAGGAATATAGGAAAGGTTTACTTTGTATCATGGTTTGAGAGGTTTCAGTCCCACGTTGATTGCCCTGTTGTTCTGGGGCATGCCAAGGCAGCATCCCATGGCAGGCGTGTGTCGTGTATTGGAGAGGACATCACTCACTTCACAGACACCTGGAAAAATAAAACAAGGATATCTAGGGTACCATCGTCTCCTTGGAAGACACACTTTAAGTTTGTAACTTCCTCTTAATCAGCCCCAAGTTTTACAAGCTCCAACACTTTCCAGTGCAAATACTGCAAACCAAGTCTGTACCTGCCCTATGGACATTTAATCTAGGTCTGGATGTTGCCTTAAGTATTGAACACTATAATTACACGTTTTTTTGCAAAAACATAAAGAGGATATTTCACAGAGAAACAGAAATAAATGTCTTACCAATATTTTTATGCACTTTACTAAATTTCTAACTTCTATGTGCTTTCATAATAAAATTCTTGAACTGAGTAATTTCTAAAGGAAAGAGAAGCATATTCTCACAGCTTTGCATGCTGGATGGTGTTAGGTCAAGGCGCTGGTGGAACTGGTATCTATTCAGATCTGGTATCTGTTTTCATGGTGTTGCCATAAAAGTTGTGTCCTCATATGGCAGGAATAGACAGGTAGAAGGAGATAAATTCCTTCTCTTAGGGTGCTTTTGTGACCTACCCACCTCTTAAATCCTTCCTTTTAATATTACCACATAACTATGAGAAATTTTGACACATTAGAATTACACCGATAAAAAGGTCTATATGTAAGATATTCCTATACTATAGCCCAAAAAAGTCTTGACTCATTACACCATCAAATTTACAGTTTAAGTCCAAAGCTACGCCTAACTATACAGTTAAAATTCAGTGAACAATCTTTTTTGAAGCAAAGGTCCCTTCAGCTCTACCCCTATAAAGTCAGACGGCTGACACAGTTTTAAAATAAAGTGGTGAGACATGTCTAGGAAAATCACACAGTAAAAAAGAAGGGGTAAAAATCCCAAGTAGTTCAAAACCCTATCATAAAAACAGAACTAAATCTTTTATTCCCTGTGCTATCACCTGGGCACAGTGAGGTAAGGAGTGAGATTCCAAAAGCAGGAACACCCCTTTTTAAGGCTTTGGAGGATATAGATGTTTTGGTTCATGCTTTGTCAAATGAGCACTGGAGACCTTAAGTCCAACCTGGTTCCAGGACCACAGCTCTGGTAGCCAAGAGTGTTGACTCTGAACGCAGATGAAGGTGTAAGTCACAAAACAATCCCATACCAGTTTGGAATTATGTTTAATAAAAGGGTTATTTATTTAAAGGAAAAACGTACAGATTACCAGCCTAGACAACAGCCTTCTACATGATCAGGAAAAGGGGTCTAGTAGCCTGAAGCAAGCTCATAGCTACCTGCTTTAAAAAGCAGCAGAGACCACACCCAAGTGGGCTGGTATCTTAAAGGCTATTGGCTGAAGGAGTGGAAGGAGCTCCCGCAGCATGCAGAGGGCAGAGATCTAGTCTACCCCCAGCACTGAGCACTGAGTCACATGAGGATCTCAGGTCCCTTTACTAAATCTGTTTTGCCTCTGCTCTGAGCTCTTCTTACCTTGAGACACTCTGATCTTGTGACAGATTTGGTAACATCCTTCCTAATTTGATATTCTGATGTATATTGAAGAATAAGATCTTCAATATACATTTAGAGTCATTCTCCTGTGCCTCGATGAATAATGCTCTACTTCTCTTCATCCTTATGACCCTTTGTATCAAATTGTTGCTGATCTATGCTCTTGCTTCTGACTGCTAAATGTGTTTTTCCACTTTTTACACATCTAGTCTGAGAACTTTCTAAGTCCTATGTTCCGCTTACCTTTGCAATATAAAGTCTTTTAAAATAATTTCTGTCTTTGTATATTTCAGTGTAAGCCATTAGGGGAAGGCCTGCCATACTCCGAATAGTTTGCTCTGCTGATTATCTGGCAGCAGCAATTTAACTGGGGAAAGGGTTGTGGTTTTAGAGGAGTTCCTTGTGATCATTTGTACCACCACTTCAGAAACAAATCATGGTAACAAGTGCACGGCAGAGCAATTCTCATCTTGTAGTAACAGGAAGCAGAGCAAAGGATGCATGGACCCAAGGACATCATCCTACCACTTTCTGACCTGTGTCCCCCAACTTAACTCTACCTTCTATCTTTCAAATGCCTCCGACTAATACCAGGGCGTTATGAATGCACAGAGATGGTCACCCACGCATTACTCCAGAGCCCCCAAGATCTAATCGTTTCTGAAATGCCCCCACAGCCACACCCACGGGTATGCTGCACTAATTTCATAAGTGTTTCTTAATCTAGTCAATTGTGTTGGCAACCACATTTAATCATTACAAATTCAAATGAGTATCTATCACCTGTCCATGTTAGATTAGGGTGCAGACTGGCCAATAGGCTTTGAAATAAAGTATTTTACAAAGATCTGTTTCCTGGCCTTCATTTCCTTCTAATTTTATTTTGCATATTAATTGAATGTTTAAAAGTATTGGATGCACACTACAATTGCCCAACTAAACATCCAGCCAGTAAAAAAGAAATGAAAAGAGAGAGTGGAAACCTTTTACTTATTCATCTCACACCACACCAAAAATCAAAGACAAACCGAAAACTTAATAGTCAAAAAGAAAACTAAAGAAGCAAGCATAGAATTCATTTAAGACCTCTGCCCCAGGGAAGAAGCAAAACTAAGCAGAAGGTGACAGGCTATTTAGGTGGTTAAATGGCTGTTCCTGGCCTCAGAAATGACTCTCTTTGTTTCTGTGGAACGGAAAGGTCATTTCAATATATCTTTACTATTAAACAAAACACATTTCAGTGGGCGGTGGGGAAAGACAAAGAATCACCAACCACAATGCATTGCAGGGAGCCATTTTAGAACTGTTCAAGTAAATAATACGCTCTGCTATGCAGAACACTTCGGAACCAAGTGGGATTTGAAATCCACGCCTACAGAACACATTCATCTTCTAGGTTTCCTACTCAAATGCCAGGGCAATAATGGAATATCCTAATCCAACTTGGCAGGAGAAAGAAAACACAGCTTTTCTCTTTACAGGCTTCTCAAAGAATTATGTGGAAGTGAAACGGCATGACCTCCATTATAGGAAACAAAGCCACAAGGCTTATGCATGCTACAGTGGCCCACAAATGAGAAGAAAATGAAAGCACCAGTGATTAGCAGTCAAGTACCTGGGACGGGGGCTCCTGCCTCCCTTCTGCCCTGACGCACAAGCAGAGACGATGCACAAGGCCAAGACCAAAGAAGAACAAAACACAAGCATCCTTCACCTTTTATAAAGCCGTCTCAGTCTCATAGAGATGGACACTTCTCAAGTCGTTGTTTAATTAGTCTCCATAATGCAACTGACCAAATATGCCATTGACATTGAGTTTCACTGTCTGTGTTCAGTGGCAAGAAGCAGAAAATGACTTTTAATTTTTGAAAGATCAGCTGTTCGATAACTGACATCCCCTTTAATCATTCTTCACTTCAGCTTTAAATCGCTGGTCTGCTCATCCCCCACACAAACGGCAACACGGGAGAGAAGGTTCAAATGACTCCACATGACTATTTATTATTTTACCTTTTTTTAAATCTTAGAATATTTCTTTCTAAATCATTCTTAATACATACAGGTTATCAGTTAAAAATTTCGTGTTCCTACATTACCAGTTTTACATTTCTGGGAGCTGAGTTCAGACATAACTAATGAGATCAGAAAGGCTCACATTTTGCCTTTGACCAAATTTGCCAAGCATGGTCTATGAATGAGTAGCTTCAGCAGAGTCCAGGAGGTTGTTAGGACAAGCATCGCCATTTGACAAGCTCCCAGATGCTCGAGTATACTGGAACACTTGAGTAGCATTACTCTCTACAGATGACTTACAAGTGCAAGTTAGAGAAACAGGCTTTGGGGTTAGGACCAAGGTAAATAAGCATCTGAACCTTGATTTTCCATACACAAGGGACATCATTTTGAAATACTTCTGATCTATAGCTTTGAAAACATATTTATTTAAAGTGACCATTACTGATTTGCTTCAACTATAATTCACCATATATTTTAAAACTCTGAGCAACATTTATCTATATAAAAAATTATTTTGACTGTCAAAGTATAATTACAATGGTTTTATACTTTGGATTTATTGGTCTCTCAAAAGTTCACATGTTGAAGGCGTTGTCTCATATAGTATGTGGCAGTTTTGAGAGATGGGGAGAAAGCTCATTAGTTACTTCCTAATGGAAGGAAGTAGGTCTTGGAGGTTATGATTTAGAAAGTGGATTAATGACCTTGCCCCCATCTTCTGACTCTCTGTCTCTTGGCCACCATGAAGTGATAGTCTCCATAACTGCTTGCTAGAAGTTACGTGCTGCCCTTAGCACAGACTTCAAGGCAATAAAGACAAGCAATCATTAGTTAAAATATTTTAAACTGTGAGATAAAATAGCTTTCTTCTTTTTAAGCTATGAGCTCAGGTATTTTGTCACAGTGTCAGAAAGGTAATTTGATGGAATTTTTTAAAAACATGTGTTTATCTCTTCTACAATGGCACTTCATTTTAAACAGGTGTAGATATTACCTTATCACACAACTGGAAAGCAAGTTTTCGTTTGCACGTTTTCTGTGGGGTTATTACTATAATTATCTTACAGATTAGTCAACTGAAAGAAGACCCATTTTTTTGCAAGACAAATAGTATATTTATTTATTTATTTTAGTAATCTTATTAAATTATAAAAGTTTCCATTTCCGCCCCTCCTCCCACCACCCTCCCACTCCCCCCACTCCCTCTCCTCCTCCCTCTCCATCCCTAAGAGCAGTCAGGGTTTCCTGCTCAGTGGGAAGTTCAAGTTCCTCCTGCCTCCCTCCAGGTCCAGGAAGATGAGTGTCTAGACGGACTGGATCCGCAAAATCCAGAATATGCAGAGGAAACAAGTCCCAGTGCCATTGTCAATGGCTTTTCAGGAGGAGTAGAAGATTGGAAGAAGACCCATTTTTAAATTATGTGGAGCAAACATAATAAAATAACCACGTGACAAATACTGGTTTCAACTACAAGGCCATGTCAGCTGCTATCACTATACAGAATGACTGAGATAATTCTTTCTAAAAGAAACTCACATAGAATAATCCACATTTTTTGAATTCCAGTCCATGATCAAGTAGCCCCACTTATTTCATCCTGTCATGCAGCAGAACATGAAGGAAGGAGGAGTACATGTTAAATCACGTCTCATATCACTACCAACACACAAAGAGAGCAGAGGAGGTTGAACCTGCACCTCTGAAATGACTTTTTACCTCCCAGCAACATGGCCATAGAGACCAGAACTCTAATTCAAGGGCTAAGTTATAGCAAAAGTTTTCTGTAGTCAGACTTTCTTTTCTACCACCAACCCAAATAATAACACATAGACTGCTTATTAATTATGAAGGTTTGGCCCTAGCTTAGGCTTGTCCCACTAGCTCTTATTACTTATTAATATATTTATATTAATCTACATTCTGCTTTGTGGCATCATCTTATCTCTGTACTTTCTATCCTGCTTTTTCTGAGTGTGGCTGGCAACTTCGCCTTTTTTCTTCCCAGAGTTCTATCTCTGCCAGAAGTTCCTCCTATACTTCCTTCTTAGCTATTGGCCATTTAGCTTTTTATTACTCCAATCACAGCAATACATCTTCGCAGAGTATATAACTATCCCACAACATCATTTTATCTAAATAAAAAGGAAAGGTTTAAACTCTAATACAGTGAAATTATAAACAATAAGAATTATCAAGTAAGAAGTACAGTCACAGTCCATTTGCATTTGGCAAATTTGGAGAAATTGTTATCTATCTTACTGCGATGAGTCCAAAGTTTATACCTAAATGACTTTCTGTCATAACTTGTATTCCCCTCCTATAAATTATCTTTTCAGACCTTAAAACATCTTCTTAGATAAACAACTTAAGGTTTTATGTTTTTCAATCTTATACACATTATATCTTTTATTGCAGTTTTCTTTTCTGACAAGTTTTTTTTATAACCAGGAGCACTTATAACTATCTAATATTCAATTCCCATCAGAGACCCAAGAAGCATATCACCTGCGTAAGCAGAAAGTGAAGACAAAGCAACTTCTAAATCTATAGAAATGACAGAGACAGGTAGTTTCCTGTTCAGTCACCCAAGGTTCCTTTGCAATCTTGGGACATCCATCTTTGGCGTACAGGCCTAGAATATTTGACAAACTTTTCTGTAAAGCAAGAATTTTAAAAGCATCTCCTACTTTGTCTTGGAAAAGTTAGGCAGTAGCTTTCTTTTGTGTCTGGCTTGTCTAATCTGGACAGCATTCTGTCATCAGTCAAGGCAAGGGCAGTTCCTTACCCAGTGGCTAACCTTGCCACAGTAAAAGCACACTCCATGTGGCAGTTCTTCAAAGTCCATCATTTTTTTTTTGAAGTAAATTAGTACTGTCAGGAGCAAACGTGTCTCATTATCAAGAAAAGTTTTGGGTTATTAAAACATCATAAATGCTATATTCTGTTACAACTGTACTTGTTCAGGTCCTATTTAGGAAGCTGTATTATTGAGGCACGATGGTGTAGCTTCTGTCATTTCTGGACAACACAACATCGCAGCATGCTTACTGGTTCTCTAGCTCTTGCAGTCTTTCTGCTTATTTTTCCACAATGTTCCCTGAGCCTTAAGTTTAGGGATTGTGTTGTGCTAATCTGGTAGTGTAGAATCTCACAAAGTCCAGTCCATACACAAAGAACTATAGACAATTAACGATTGCTGAAAGATTGTTGATGAGTCCACTAATTAGTTATCTAATATGAAGTGGCCATCACTGTCAGTATACACACACACACACACACTCTCACACACACACATCATATAAAATGATTTTGAGAGGGAGCAGAGGGTAATGCTTGGAATGAGTTGGAGGGAGGAGAGGAAAGGGCGAAATATAGGTTTTAATTTCATAAACATATAAATATCCCAATGTGACCCTTAAAAATTTATATAGATATATATTACAAACTCATTGTGAATGAGTCAACAAGTCTTCAGTCGAAATTTCAGTTTTCTGAATGCTTTATAGACTAGTTGTTTTTAATCTTATATTTTTTTTTGAAAATTGATCCATTTCACAGTTCAATTTGTCTCTATAGCCACAAGTCTGAGAGATTCCATTCTGTTTCAGTCTGATCTATGGGAGAAGATGACAAGCTCCAGTATTCGGCAGGAAGCAATGACAGTCACAGCTAGGTTATAGAAAGAGTTGCCCTTGTTCCCGAAGAAGCCAAACCAATCTGCATTCACCCCAACACAACGAGTGTCCACCCTGAAACCCCCTCTGAAATGCACTCACTGGAGAAGTAGACTGTACATTGATGAATGAATCATTTTAGTAGATTTGATTATGGCAACCAAGATTAATGAGAAATGGAAAATTTCGTGATTTTTGGCTGCTGACATTGCAGAGCTAGAAACAAATGTACAAAAATGTAAAATGAAAAAAAAAATGTAAAAAAGACTTGCCAAAAGAGAGATAAATCCTGAAAACTAAATGGATAAAAAAAAAAGCCAGCATGACATTTAAATCCTTTCTTGTTTTGTGGTGTTTCTCCCAGCGTACTGCACTAATGGAGGCCATTCACAATTACAGTTTGAACCTCTAAAACCGTATTTGGGGAATGCATTGTCCCAGAATAGATTAGACCAGCTACCTTTAGGAGTTAAATTTTAGTGCAACTGAGATGAGCTAAGCCATGTGATTCTCAGAGGCTCCTTAGTGCTCCTTCTTGCTAGGTGAGAAGGAAAGCAGGGAGAAGAGCTGGACAGTTTCGGCAGCATCCTTGGAAGGACATATTTCCCCCAGAGTCTGGTGTCCTACCTCAGGTCCAGGTTCCAAAGCCAAGACTGGTCTCTGTACACAAGGTAGATAGGACCCTAGCTCCTGCCTACTTTGAACCTATGCAGAAGACTTTTGTTTTCATTTTTATTTCTTTCTCACACATTTTCTACATTGTAGGCATGAACAAACATTAGGATGTTGGGTGGTTACCATGGCCCTCAGCACATCCAGGACTTTTGTTTCAACTTCTTCAGATTCCAGATGTCACTGCCAAAAGATATGAAGCTTTTTGCTCTCCAAGTGACTATGCCTGCTGTGTGTGTACGTGTGAAGAGAAGGGCAATACTGCTCTTGTTGAAATCACTTCAAGCTTTCTTTTCTTGTACTAAAAACATTCTTTAGCAAGCACACACACATGCACACACTTCATTCTGATTATTCTCTCCCTGTCTTCCTCTTCAACTCATTCTCTCCTCCTGCAAGTCATTTTCCCACACTCACGATTTTCTTTTGTTTTGTGACCCTCAAGTTTAACTGGAGCTCTATGTAGATACGGAACATAGATGTGGAATTATTATTTGGAGCATGACAAGGCCACCAGTGGAGTCACAACTCAAGAGAATGACTCCAGATCCCCCGGCAGTCATCGATAGCCGAGAATTCCCTCAGAAATGACTATGGTCCCATGGTCCTCTTCTCTAATCCATGACTGACAGTTGACAATTCCAATCTCTTATCGTATCAATACAAGCAGCAATAGCTGATATGAGTTCATCATTATAATATGTAATGCCCAAAACTTAGTGTTTCACAGCCCTCCTCTTTATCTTTTAGGTCTTAAATTATTTCATCCCCTTATTCCAAAATGTTCACTGAGTGTTTGAGGACTTTCTGTATAGGCTAAGGATTAAAAAAAGCAACTACTTTGTGGCTCTTTGAGTGACCATGAATTGAGTCTCTGTGTTAGCTGGTGGCCACTGTAAAAACAGGTTTCCATGGTAAAGGCTGAGAATAGTACTTGTCTATGAAGTACTAAAACAAAAATATTTAGAGTGCAGTTTGACACCATGCCTTTTTGGCAAGACAATAACAAAACCTCCCAAGCTCCTGCCTAGAGTCCCTGACTTCCTCACCATGGGATTTGCAGGTTTATAGCTCTAAGCATGATTTCCTTTTTATGGAGAAGGCCTCAAATCTACTCAAAGACCAGTTAGCTAGTCCCATAACAACCATGTCTAACTGTGCAAATTGCCTGGCAAGTTGATATTGTTGTTTGCAAGGTTCGCAGCTTGACTGGTGATATTGTTCCCCAGAAATCTACACAATATCTTCTAGAATTGTGTACAATGATCAACAGGGAGAAAATTCGAGTTTGCTTTTCTTTTTAAAAAAGTAAGTCTGTATGTGTTAATACCACCAACTGTAAGTACAAAATGAGAATGCATAAATTAATCAAATGTATGTGTACTTTTAATAGATGTAATATCCAGATTAAGTTCAAATACTGCATTTTTGAATATATTAAATTCTCCTATAAGAATTGACCTTGGATAACTTGTTAAATGATGTTATTTTCATTTATGCATTGTTTATATTTGGCCATATAATTCCAGTACGATGTACATGGTCACTCATAATTTTTAAAACCTTTAAAATGAAAAACAAAATGGTTAACTGATTTACTGTGATTTGCATTCATCTTAAGGAGCTCTGGGGATTTCCCTTTTAGATATTTGCACATTATTCTTTATGTACTAAGACGAAGAATATTGTAAAATTACTATTATGATTGACATTTCACATGAGAGAAGAAAGCAATTGTTTTTCTTATACAATCATAGATGTCCATTTTCTTTTTAATGATATTATTAATTCCTATTAAATTCTTATGTATAGTATAATTTTGAACAGAATTAAATGCATGAAATATTTATATGCTACAGTAAACTAACAAGAACCCAAATAAAACAGAAAAAATATAAATTAGAGTTTTATATGGATTCATTAAAAGAGTTTAACTTTCTTTAACACACACACACACACACACACCACAAGGAAACATATGTACATAAGTAGATAAATAAAATAACTACAGAAAGAGGAAAACATTTAGAGAGAATTTTATCTTGTAGTAAGAAAATGAAAAGTAGTTGAAATTTTTTGATTGCATCATTTGCCTTTTTTGTTAAATTAGATTCTTGATTTCAAAGAAATAAAATCCTAAGGCATTCAAAGTTGTATTACTAGAGTAAAGGTACAATCTTTTGATATATGTTCTCAGAACCATTATGTGTCCATTATTAAATATAAAAACCAATGAACATACCCTTATTGAGATGATATTCAGACTTAAGCTATTAAAGCATGTTTTCAAAAATGTATGCATGGAGTTCTTATTCTATGTGCAGTTAAAGTAAGTTGCACACTAAGCTCATTAAGAATAGATAGAGTTCTGGAAGCCTTGCCCCAGATGGGTTGATAAATCTGGGATTGATGTGTGGAGTCAGTGTTATGAAGAAATTGTGATCACCTGTTGTCATTCAAACAAGTTGCCCTAGACAGCCTTGGCTGTCTTTATTTATAAAGTTTCATTGATTTGTGTGAAAAGTGTTGCAATCAATTTTTACTTCTTAAGTTTCTAAAAATGGTTACAATAATTGCTAGTCTGTTACTTGCTTCTTTCTCCTTCTGACTCCCAACTCTCTCACCTATATCTCTACCATCAGAAGCATAAACAGTCACACAATCTACAAAGTAATTTTTCTAACTAGGCACACATACAGGTAAAATAGTAAGCCCAGTTGGAAGCACATGTGGTTACAGCATCATGCAGGATGAGAGGTAGTCTTGTCTCTAAGTAGTTAATATTGACATCTGGTAGGGTGTGCGTTCTCATGATCAACTTACCAGCCAAATCTGGATCAATCTGATGTGGGATTCCCCTCTGTATACTGTGAATATTATTGGTTAATAAAGGAACTGCTTTGAGTCCATAGCAGGGCTATAGGAGAACAGAGCTAGGCAGGAAAAACTAAATGGAATACTGGGAGAGAGAAGGAGGAGTTAAGGAGAAGCCATGGAGTCTCTGCCAGAGACAGATGTGCTGAAACTTTACTGGTAAGTCACAACCTCGTGGTGATACACAGATTAGTGAAAATGGGTTAGACTAATATGTAAGTGTTAGCCAATAAGAAGCTAGAGCAAATGGGCCAAGTAGTATTTTAAATGATATAGTTTCAGTGTGATTATTTTGGTTCTGGGAATCCAGGACAAACAAGCAGCCTCCTTGCTACAAATTGGCACTGAACATGGCCTCCTTATACATCAATCCATTTCACATTTTGTACTACCATATCTCCTCTGGGAATACACCAGGTTTTCCACTTATCCTACAGGCAGCATAACTTGGAAACTTACTCTTAACAATTGGCACTGGTTATGCCTGTCTCTCTTAACTTCAGGTATTGGCACAGTTATCATAAATGAGGGAACTATGGGTTTCTATGTTTCTACTTTAGTCTCTGTTCCATGAATGTTCCCATTAACTGTTGATACCTTCTATTTAATAACATTTCCTTAAAATTCTTATGCTAAAATCACTCTCATCAGAACAATTATGTGAATATATGAAATTAAACTATATTAAATTTTATGACTTACGGTGACTCATTCAGACCAACAGGATGGCCAGCATGGTGAAAGCAAGGAGAGCACATAGCACACACGCTCCTGGGGTCACGCCCAGAATTATGCAGTGAACTCTCCACAGGTCCAGGCTAAGTGATTCATGTTCTCTAGAGTCTTGCCACCAGGAGGGACATTTGTGAGATTCTTAGGCTTGGTTCCCCAAAAAAGTCAGAGGATACAAAATGTTACTTGTAAGAATGGCCTCTGAATAACAGAGGGAATACACAGAGAATGCAAAAATGTAACACAGAAGAAAGAGCAGCCTATGAATAACATTTTAAAATCCCCGATGGACTGAACCATTTAAGCTAATGTGGTTCATAAGAAGATAAGTGAACAAAATGGTTACACACACAAGGTTGTTTGCTCAACTACGTTCATAGCAACATTTTTTTTATAATAGTCAGAACCTGGAGAAAACCTAGATGCCCTTCAACCGAAGAATGGATTTAAAAAAAGTCAGTTCTCTCTAATATAGTCTACTGGGGATACAAGCCTTCCGGGGGCTGTGGAGGTATACAGCATATGGCAATTGATAGTTCAGGAGTTGGCCCACCAAATAATTCTCTGGTGAAAATAACCCTGTCTAGAAAAGCTTATAGGACTACTGACTCTGAAAACCGGTTGCCTGTATCTGTAATTTCTCTCATGTACCATTTCATTTCTTATCTAAGACCAGCCCTGAGGTTATTTCTACTGCTTGTGTGTTTATATCATGAAAATATTCAGTCCGTTGTGCACACATATAAATGTGTTTAATCAGGAAGATAATTTCCACTTAGCTATATAATTTTGATTGAATAGAAATAATACTAGGATTTTTTTATTACTCAGACTGACATTAGACTCTCAGTCACAAAGATAACCGTTTATACAATCAGCTAATTTTAGACTTCAGAACAAATTCAAAGCAGGCTGGTTGCCCCTGGAGACAAATATCTGGCTGCCCTGAGAGACACATACTGGAGGTCACTTTCCCAGGTGTTTTGTTGATTCAGGGTCAGGATAGAAGAGACTTTAGTAAACAGAACACCTTGCCTAGCAACTGAGACTTTCTGCATACTCCCCACCACACAAGCTTCAGCTCCATTTGCGAAAGAGCTGCATGCATGACCAAGTATTACTCACTGACCAGTCAATGTGGTATTCCTAGCCTAAGAGAAACCACATGACTTATCATGTGTTATGAGACTAGGTCAGGCTCTAGAAATGTAGCATATAATTGTCCAGACTTTGGCTGTGAGAGAGGGGCAGTGGAGGTCGAGAGAGAGCAAGCAGAAGAGTGATCTGTAGATGTACAAAGAAGGGAGCTGTGGAGAGAAAGAAGTGTAAGAGATGAAGACTCACAGGAGAAGTGTGAGAGAGTGAATGAGTTGAGAGAGTGAATGAGTGTGAGACTGGGGGTGTGCAAAGAGAGATATGCATATATGTAGCAGTATGTAAAGAGACGTTGTAACTGAATATAGAAAGATGGATCTGTGCAGGACAGTGGTGTATGTAGCTGTATATAAAGAGATGTAACTGTGTAGAGAGATTGTCAAGTAAGAGAGAAATTTTAAGTTGAAGTAAAAGAGATGATTATCACCAGGAAAGTGTATGCATGTTCCCTTTTTCTTAGGTCACCAGCAGAAGATGCTTGTTTCCTTATTTTTTCCTCAGATAAAAAAATCTAGCCCTTGATGCATTCATGAATTTTTATAAATACCCTAGTGTAGACAGAGGCTGTTCATTCATTTCCTGGTCTCCCAGACCTGAAATAATCACACAGAAACTATACTGATTAAAATACTGCTTGACCTATTAGCTCAGGTTTCTTATTAACCAACTTTTACTTCTTAAATTAGAGCATGTTTATTATTCTGTGTTTCACCACAAGGCTGTGGCTTAGCCAGTAAATTTCCAGAATCTGTCTCCTTCAGCAGCTGCATGGCATCTCTTGCCTAACTATTCTCTATATCTCTGTTTGGATTTTCTTCCTGGCTTTACTCTGTTATGCCATTGAGCAAAAGCAGCTTCTTTATTAACCAATGTCAATAAAACATATCCCAGCATACAGAGGGAAATTCCACATCACCCTTTTACTGACTTGGGGCTGTCCTTCCCCCAGTTAGTCATATGAACCACTCTCAAGGTCAGACCCAATGCCTAGTAGTAGATCAACAACACAAGGCAAACTCAAGGTCATCTTTGAAGGTAGTTTGTCTCAGGTGGTGTTGATGAATTTTTTTTGTTTGATTGTTTTCTTTCTTGTTGCTTTGTTCTGTTTTGTTTTTAACCATACAAATCCTTTGTATACACATTATAACTCATCGCTTTGTGCCTTTAGGAGGTTTCTGTGTGTGCAAACCCATGTGTCTCTGTGTTTACATGTGGATCTCATTCTTTTTCTTTGGCTCTTTCTTCTATTTGTTTGTTTCTTTCTATTTTAGTTTGTATTTACTTTATCTTATCATTATTATTTATATGCCTGTTTTTTTTTTAAATGAGAAACACAAGGAGTATGAACTATGCTATGAGGGAAGGACAGACTCTTGGAGGTATTGGGGGAGGGAAAACAATGATCAGATACATTGTATGAAAAATTTTATTAGGAAAAAATAAATGAATAAAACTATGATCAAAATTAAAACTCAAAAGCATATTTAGAATCCACAGAAATCTTATCATATTGCAAGAAATAAACTTCATGTGGAATTTGTTTTCAATGTTCTGTATTTCATCATATGAGAGAGAAATTTATGGAATGAACCAGCAGGAGTCTGTTATTTTCTGTTACTATTATCCCGAAAGAAATTTGGAGAAACAGTATTTTTAAAAATTAGCAAAATAACATAGTCTGTGTAGCCCAAAATTTAAGTAATTAAAATTAATTATCTTGGCTTTAGTTATTAAAACGGAGGTATCTAAACATGATGGCGTTTCTCACTTACACATTCTCTACTCTTCAGGATTTGCTCCTTATTCATTGGTGTTGGAAACTGGTGATTACATATGGGATAACACAAGGACATTAGTGTACAATGCACTGCAGCACTAGAGGTACCAACTCAGCTTATTCTTTGTTGAATGACTGTATGATGTCAGCTGACGCTCACTGGCATTTCCACAGTGGCGAGTAGAAGCTGCTTTTAGGTGCATAGGGCAGTAGAAAGGGCTCCATGTATGAATATATGTCTAATGGCTGCTTGAGATTTGTTAGGAGTAGAAATTATGTCAGTTAAAGTAGAATGCTTCCTGGTGGGTAAGGCAGAGTTGATGAGAACACACAGAGCACTTTCTTTGGCTTGCATATATAATTTGGGTGCACTGTATATTTTAAACTTTAAATTTTCTTCAAGACAGTTTCTAAACTTCTAAACAAGAATCTTAAGCAAGCACACATTAATCACTTAGGTCTTCTACTCCCTCCTTTTTCTATTCTGGTGGCAATTGCATTGATTAAAACTTATTTCATTTATCTTATTTTCATTTGTAGTGTGAAATGTTCTCCCCCTTTGGCAATTATGTGTGGGATTAACTCAGCAAAGGTTTGGGATGAGGTACAGAAGATTATTTACAAAAATCACCCCAAATCCCACTGTTATCAGGAAGCAAATTAGTTTGCCTAATCAAGGAACTACAAAGAATTGCCACTGATAGATGCTAAGTTGATTTAAAGGTTTTCACTGAATTCATTGACCTTAAAATCACCTGCAGGCTTCTACTTTTTATGGCAATTATAGTTGCTTTGTGTTTTTTCACTTATTAAATTATGCTTGGGATTATGGTATAATTAAAATTTACATAGTATATTACTGGGCTTACTAATATCTCTTCTAGGGTGCACCTCTGACACATGGCATTTAGGACTTAAACCTATTCAATCTATTTCCCACCATCCGTGTATGTAAGAGTCCAATACAAGTACCTATGCAGTACAACACAAATCTCTCTCTCTCTCTCTCTCTCTCTCTCTCTCTCTCTCTCTCTCTCTCTCTCTCTCTCTCCTCTCTCCTCTCTGTCCTTTAAAAAAAAGACAAATAACTCTGACAAAAATCTTTCCCTACTGACACTTACTCCTATGAAGCTTTGGTCCCTGCTTTGCTGGTGACCCTAATCAAGGGACTAGTCAGTCCTTCCAAGTACATGAAAGAACAATTGTAATCTTCCTGTTCTTGGTAATGGTTCCCTCCACAAAGGTGTGATTTACTTTGTTTACCCACTATAGCTATATAAAGGCATTATACTGGTGTTAAAGTGCAATAAAGCATAAATCAGCTCACAAAGGACTGGCAGGAAAAGATGAGGATGCTATTTTAAGCAAACAAGTGAGCATTGTGTGTTGATTGTAAAAGCCTGTCAGGGTGAGTAGAGCAAATTCGGTCAGGGCTCACGAGGTTGAATTTGACTGCATTCACAAGAGAACAGGAAAGGTCATAGAGTGCTGTGGACCTCTGAGAATGTTACAAACTAATCTGGACCAATACTGTCAAAAAATGCTAAATAACTTACAAGAATTGGGTTTTTGAAAGACGTTTGTGTGGACTGGAGATACAGCTCAGAAGGAGAGAGTCAGGAAGATGCCCCATCCAAGATCTCAGCTGCAGAGTGAACTTCAGGAAAGGCTGCGCTACATAACACCATGTCTCAGGGAGATACGACATTTTTAAAAGAAAGGAAAGAAAGAACAACGATGAAGCAAAGAGACTCATAAACCATACAAGAGTGTCACATGTCAAATTATTCCTCTGAGCCAAAACTGCACATCACATTGTTTCCATCTACTGATAAAGCATTAACCTAGAGGTATTAAAAAGCCAAGAACAATGTTAGTCTCCTATACCTAGCCACAATTTCTTCCTGGGAACCCAGTTGCCACTCTGGCAGGGAATCAAGTAGGCAGTTTTTCTTCTCCCTCCTGGGCACCATTACAATTCCTTTAGTCTCTTCCCATCCCCGTAGCAGACCAGTTGTAGGGATCTTCAACCCGACCTTCCTTCATTCGCTCTGTAGAACCTGAGGGGGCCCACTTTGTTCTATCGCCCATCTCATGGTGCCGTCCTCCTATATCTAGCAACACTCTCTACCTGAGAACACAGTGGCCACAACGGCATGAAATCAGATAGGTGATTTTGACTCTCCCACTGCCCCTCACAATTCCTCAAGTCTCATCTCCAGCCCTGAAGAAGACTGCTGGCAGGGACTTGCCTTTCCACCCTCCCTCCCCCCATTCTCTGTGGATGCTGCTGAACATTGGTGTGGACTCAGCTTTCTTACCTTCTGTAGACCCTCTCAGTCCCCATCCCCTGCTTTGAGTCAATTTCCTGTCAGTCCCCATACCTAGAAAACGTTTCTACCCAGGACCACAGTAGCCACACCTGGCATCAATTCAGGTAGGCGAATGGCACTCTCCTTCCTGGACTCCGGCACTGTCCTTCCTGGACTCCGGCACTATCCTTCCTGGACTCCGCCATGATCCCTCCGTTCTCACCCTCAGTCCAGTAGCAGCTGCTAAGAAGGGCCCCTTCTTCCACTTCCACTTCCACTTCATTCACTGGAGACTTTGACTTTTAGTTCATTCCCAGGATCCCTATAGTCTTTCATCCTTGTCTCTCTAGATAATTCATTGCCTTACTGAAACCTACATAGAGGATCCTCTTTTCCTACAACACCTCCCAATCCTTGTGTCTTCCACCTTTTCGCGTGAACATTATTATCCCATTGCCTTTTTTCTAAAACCCCTCTCAGGCTTTCTCTTCGCCTACCTCTGTCAGTCTCTGCCACCCACTCCATGATTTACACAGGCAACCTTTGCTAGGCAACCCACAGTCACAATACTTTCCAAAGAGCCTCAGAGGACAACTAAATGGAAACAAGAGAAAGGTTATGAACTCATGGAAACCGGATGATTCACTGTGGAATAGAAAGTGCATTGAGACAGAAGTTTGAAAGAAAATTAAAAATGGTTTGAATTGAATTCAAATGAGTACACAAAACACTCAAAACTATGGGACACAAAGAAAATGTTTCTAATTGATAAATTGATAGGATTGATTACTTACATAAAAACATTGAAGAGATTGAATACTAGAAACTTAACGGCACACATGAAAACCATAAAGCAAGAAGCAATACCCCAAAGCAGTAGAGTACAAGAAAAATTAAACTCGAGGTTCAAATTAATAAATAGAAACAAACAAGCAAGAACAATACGAAGAAAGAAATGAACAGTTTGTTTTATGAGAAAATCAATAAGATTGGTAAACCTTAAGCAGATAAAAGTAAAAGAAAGGGAGAGAAGATTCAAATTACTAAATTTAGATATGAAAACGGGGACATCACAACCGACACAAAATCATTGTGGAATAGAATGTTTGTTTAACTATATAAAGATGTGTTTTATTTGCATGTGCTGCAGAATAATTGTTTAACTATGTAAAGATATATTGCACTTGGTTATGCTACATTTGTTTAACTATGTAATGTTATGTTACTATTTCACCTTGCCTGCCTAAGACACCTGATTGGTATAATAATAAAAAGAGGAATGGTCATTAACTAGGCAGAGGAGGGATAAGTGGGGCTTGGTGGGCAGAGAAAAACAGCAGAGCCAGCCAGCCAACTTCGGGCCAGCCAGATGGACGTGGAGAAAGCAGGAAAGCAGAATGGACTGTACATTGTTGACACAAATGAGCCTCAGGGAAGAATATAGGTTAATAGAAATGGGTTCATTTAAATTAAAAAAAGAGCTAGCAAGATGCAAGCCTAGGCCAAGGCCAATCATTCATAAATAATGACTAATGTCTAAAATATAAAAATAACTCAAAGAACTGCATATCAAGAAAACAACACAGTTAAACATGGGGTACAGCTCTAAACAGAGAGTTTTCAAAAGATAAAACACAATTGTCTGACATCATACTTAAAGAAATATCCAACATGCTTAGTTATCAGGGAAACATGTAATAAAATACTTTGGGATTTCATATTATATCATTCAGAATAGCAAAGATCCATAAAACAAATGATAGATAATTCATGCTGCTGAGGATACATGATAAGGGATACACTCAACCATTGTTGATGGGAGTGTGAATTTTTATAGGGACTATGAAAACCAGTGTGGTGGTTCCCTAGGTAGCTGGGAGCAGATGTGCCTCAAGATCCAACTGTACCTACTACAGAGACGCTTGCTCCTTCATGTTCATTGTTGATTTATTCATAATAGTCAGAAATGACAAACAGCTTAGATCTTTGTCAACAGATGAATCGTCAATGAAAATGTGGTTCATTTGGTGTAAATGGGATAGCATATAGCTGCTAAGAAAAATGAAATCATGAAATTACAGGAATTGAAATAGCTTGAATAAAATCATCCCGAGAGAGATGTAGCAGAGATAAAAGACAAATATGGCATATTATCCCTTTGATTTTAAGCCTTTGATAGACATGTTGCTATCCCTAGAATCACAGAGATTAGGTTTGGGGAGCCAGAAGAGTCCAACTCTTCTGACTTCCTGCCAAGGTTCAGGTCGGTTGCCTCGGCATAGTAAGCAGGATTTAGAAAAATCCTAGTCTGAGAGGTAACAGAATGATCTCACGCATGTGCTGTTTGAGTCAAACTCTTTAGTTTTCTCTCTTGCAAATTCCCAAGCATATAAGAATCCATTCATTAACAACTTGCTAGTAATAAAAAAAAACTACAAGGAAAATTCTCAAAGACATGGGCGTTCTTTGAAGATACATAGCAAAACTCATCAGTTAGTGTGTAGCCAACCACAGATGCAGCTGTGGAGAGGTACCCACCATCTCTTAAAGGATACACTACAGGTTACAAAGGGAGAAAAATAAAACATTAAAAGCTCTAAGGCAAAGAAAATGCACAATATTTTACATTTCCTAAGTGTGATTAATAAGATCTGGTCAAGGTTAGTCAATCAATAGAATTTTTATCACCTGAATCTCAGGACCTAAAAAACAGTTAGTCTACTGCATCAAAAGCTGGTACAAAGCATTCATTGCTATTTTGAAACAGAGCAGGGATGTGCTGGTGAAGGAGCTTAGGGCAACATAGGTGCTATTGATCTCTTGAAGGGCTATGATATAACAAAGATAAACATCTGTAATACCACCCTGATTTGTCATACATCTTTGAAGGACTTAGATCTAGAAATTCACTCTGTGAACATTCCTCCTGTGATCATCCCACAAGGACTTCTGTCTGGCCAGATCATACTGTCAAGAAGTTAACTATAAAGAACAGTTTTTTTATTATGATGATTATGATTACAGTGTGGGACAAAGGGTTTGTCTGTCTCATTTTATTTGCCAGAATTACACAGTTTGGGGAAAAAGTTATCCTACTAACAGAATATAGAAAAATTGGGCCTGACATATGAAGATTCCACTCTTAAAAGTCCCATTGCTGAGTTAGAAAAGATCATATTATCACACAAGAGAGTTTGCCATTAGAGACAGTCAACTATTCAAAAGGCAGTATTTCACAGGCTGTGCCTATGTGAATTTAACCTCTTTGGGATATGGAAATCTCTGGTGCGTTGCCTTCCAAATATCATGTTATCTACTGCATAACCTTGCTAATCTTGTGAATTAGGTATAGAGTAAAGAACCTATAGGGTGGGAATAACTCCTAAGGAAAGAGAAATAGAACAAAGAGGGAGGAGTGGTAGAGACAGAAACAAAAGGTTTAAACAGAGAGGAGATGGGAAGACAGGAGTAAAGGAAGAAACACGGGGAGGGGCAGCTAGAAGAGTTTTTTGAGGTGTTATATGGAAACCTACTACAATATGAGCTTATATGAAAGAAGTCTAAACGGAGTCAACCAATTACAGATGAGGCAAAGGCCAACTTGATATCTCTCACCAACAAATGAAAACGTCAGTGTTTAAAATGGGTTACATGTAATTAAGTTGTTGGCCAGAGGAGCCCCTTGGAAACCCACAAATAATTCAGGCTATCTAATTATTGTTAGTTCTCTACAAACTAATGGGAAACCATTATTGCTAAAGACAATACCTACACACCTCGTTGAGCCTGGAGATTTTGAGCTGGTCTCTAAATAGAACCTTAACATCTACTGATTAGTATTTATGGTACTGAAAGTAGAATTGATACCAATGGAGAAAAACTAAACACCAAGCTAGCTACAAAGCCTTCACCTATAACAGTGATGGGTCTGTATGATACACTGGTGCAACCGTGCCACAACATTTTTGGGAATAACTGAACAGTATCTGAGTGGATTTAAATCCTACTCCATGAGATGGAACCCATGCCTGAAACTCTTTAGGTAACCAATATTCAGAGACTAGATAGACCGTGGACCTTGAGAAAACCAAATACTATTTTTCTGCTTAAGGAACATTGCAGCAAAATGACTTCATATGACATTCTGCTATACTTATAGATCAGCCTCTCACACAACCAGCATCAGAGAATTTCTCTCCTGCAGAAAATGGGTGCAAATACAGAGACTCAAAACTGGACAATGTACAGAAAGTGAGAAATCTTAGAAGACTCAGTCCAAAATGTGATGTCTTCATCCCCACCCCCTCACCAACACCCAGAGCTCAGAAAACAATATAGATGAGGAGGCAGAAAGAATCAAAGAGCTTGTGGGGAGGTAAGACAACAAGGACACAGTGCCTTTCTGACACACAGGACTTACACACATACGAACTCACAGAGACTGTGGCAGCATGCATAGAGACTGCACAGGTCTAAGCTCGGTGGGGTCCCAGTGCTCAGTGGATAAATGGACAGGTGACCCCATCTTTAACCCAGAAGTTATCATCTATTGACAGCATCTCAAAAAGGAATAATAATGTTCTGCAAGGGAGTCGCACCGTATATGCAAACCAAGGTTAAGGGCATCCCAAGGGAAAGGATGACCAAAGCACAGCTAAGACAATGATATCTTTGAAACTTTTCCCTTATGGTGCTTTGTTTGAATTTTTTTTTACTTTAACAGTCTTTTGATTATCTGTTCTCAATTTACTGTCTTTATGGTGTGTGTGTGTGTGAGAGAGAGAGAGAGACAGACAGACAGACAGACAGAATGTGTGTATTTGTGTGTGCCAGTATGTTTATCTGCTTCTCATGATTTTTTGGTTTTCGTTTATCTGTTTCTTGTTTGTTTGTTTGCTTTATCCATTTGTTTTCTGGAGGAAGAGAAAGAAAGTGTGGAGTTGCACAGGTTGGGAGGATCTGAAAGGTGAGGAGAGAAGGCAAACTGTGATCAGTATATAGAGAGTGAAAAAAATATTTTCAATAAAAAAGTAATAGCTAGCACCCTGGGAAGCTTCAGCATAGCTTTATGCCTGCTCGATGGGAGAAAGGCATCTTCCAGCCTTCTTTCTGAGGCCCATGGAACTACAAAGCCCCACATTTCATGGGACCAACAGGAAAGCATCTCCTCATCATTTTGAAAACATTAAGAGGGAAAAGAAACTGTGTAGCATCCACTGCTGTGTAGTGATTAGTCAGCATGACCCACCACAGAGAAGAAGTAAAATTACTGAAAGTAGACATGGTCAAGACTCTAGCTAGGAAATACGAGTAATTTCCATAAGCAATCATTGAGAAAGGCATTTTTTTTCCCTATCAAACCTCTAAGTGTGTAAGATTTAAAGCAAGATAGCTTTGGCATCCATGTCAATATTTTCAATTAAATAAATTATATTTACAAATAATGAATTCTAATCTCCATTGTAAACTTCTTTGGAGGAAAAGTCCTTGGTGATAGCACACACAGTGAAGAGCAGAGGGCATGCTGTTTCCTCTCTTCTCCCTCGGGGAGCTTTCAGAGTCTTTGCTTGTTCCCTTAGCAAGAATAGGTTCTGATTTTATATTTGGAAAACAGTCAATGATTCTGTTGCATAACAGTTTACAATTTCCATGTTGCTCAGAATGAGATTAGTGACTTTGACATGAGCTCGAGGTAAAGAGTTTGGTTACTGAAATCCTCGCTTTGTATAACAACTAAAAAAATGCACTTCTTGAAATTGGGAACATGAGTTTGTATGTTGAAAAGCACGCTAAGTGCTCTTATTTGCTTTCTTTAGGCTCATAAATAATGGGGTCCTTCAATGGTTGTAGTGTTAAAGAATTTTCTAGAAAAACATTGTGTTTAAGATACTATTATAGCTTTGATATGGCTTGCTTCTGGCTAGACATGATTACCTATCCTTTAGATTCTGTTTTGTCTTTAGTTCATATAGTAACTGACTTTATTTTCTCATTGTTAAGGTTTTGATCCATAGACATATGGTTCTCCCCACTTCTAAGTTACTATTCATTTTGAATGGCCTCTTGTCAACCTTGTGAGTATCTACAATTTGAGCAGCCAGGACACCATTCTTCATCAAATCTATTTCTTTTATATCAGTGAATGGAAGGTTCCAGAGTCTTTTGCCTCAGAAATTGATCAGCAAGAATTAGACTGTGCTTTGTTAAGGCTCTTGTCTCAGAAATATGGGTCAGTATGAACTTCTATTGATACTAAAGTCAATTTTCAATTTTTCAAAAGCTTCAGTTTTCTTTCTATTAAATACACAGATGTTTGCAATAGAATGACCTCGCGGATCATCCACAGTATATGAATGACAAAGCCTCACTGCTTCCATGGAGAGATAGGATGAAGGACAGAGAGCTCTATCAATTAATGAGGTTGAGTAGTGTCTGAAAAAGAATCAGACTCATGATGAAAGGAAACATATGGCTTGGATGATTGAATATAAAATCATAAGCCAAATGACAGTCTCTGAGTGATGAACAACATCCTGATGGAATCTGTTGAAAGGAAGTTTATTTTTATTTTGAAAAATATTGCTGTGTAGTCATTGGATAAAACTATGGGTTTCATGTCACTTTTCTTCAAGTCTGATTTATTTTGATTATATTCATTCCCCATTTCACTCTTCTGTAGCAACTCTCATTCTTTTGCTGCTTCCCAAGGAGTGCCTTTTATATTGTCTTTCCGTGTGTGTGTGTGTGTGTGTGTGTGTGTGTGTGTGTGTTGTGTGCACATACTTAAGTGTGTGTGTGTAATCTATGTTCTATGTTAGAGAAGGCTCATGATATTTTTCTGAATGGTAATTTAAAGCTCTAAATCCAAAATTTTCCAACAAATGATGTTTTATGAAAACAAAATAACACTTATTTAAAAGAGCCATGTTAATTAGATGCTTAAGATATGCAAAAATTAAGACAAGCGACCTTATCTATACTTCTTACAGAGCCAAGGAAAAACAAACAAACACAAGGGGCTAGAGGGTCCAGAAAATGAAAGAATCAGCAGAGAGAAAGAAGAGATTCTCTTGGACACAGTGAGTTGAGGTCTAAAGAAAATTGTGCTGTACCAAATCTGACTGGAAAGAATATTTCAGGGTGGTCTTGTCAGGAATAGACCATGAATGGGATCTGAGACCGAACATACTGAAAAGGGAAAAAACAATAACCGAGAAGAGCGATGTTTCAATTACAGCTCCAAGTCCCGTAAAGTGTGCAAAAGATGAGAAAAACCCGCGTGCCTGGGCGCGGCCATTTATAGCAGAGCAGCATTAAGGCAAGCTTATGGTGCTCATTCAGCTAGGGTTGTGATTCAGTACACTGCTGAAAGGATGGCTGTTTGAAATTCAGAAACCCAGGCTATGGGAGCGGAGGTGCGACTACACTTAACCTTTAAAGAGGCCAGCCATAGATAAAGCCTAAAAATAAGATTTAAAAAAGGTAGCAACACAAACATGGCACTTTAGACCTCAAAATAACCTCAAACTACTGGTGAACAAGTAGTCACCCCAGTAAATAGGAATGCAGGATAATGAGGGGCTGGGGGTGGGCAGATCTTCCTGACGAAGCATAAAAATCGATCATTTCTTTACATTATGCCCAGATGTTAATTCAAATAAAAGTTAAAGGAAAGCTATTGTGACAAGACAGATACACAAGGGCTGGAGCCCTGTCGTGGCTAAAAGGCTAGAACAGTGCAGGCAGAGCAGGACATCACTTCCACATGATTGTTCAGTGGCCTCCCTCCAAGGAAATGCAAGAATCAGGGACCACGGACTTCACGCCTCATCCGTCAAAAGAAAATGATTCTGTCTTTCAAGGCTTGTTTTCTTGAAAACCAGAAGTTTGGCTTAGAAGTGAAATGAAAATCAACCCAGTGGGTTTCACTCACACCCACACCATGATCATTGATTGTTTTTGTTTGCTCTTGCATCTGTAAAATGAAGTTGTTGGGAGTCACTTGATAATGAATGGAGGAGAATAAGAAGGGGATCAATCTCTCTCTGGCTTGAAAAGAGAAAAGTCAGATTCTTTCCCCCTGTACCCTTTCTGTACGTAATGACAGACAGTTAGAAGTACTGGGATGCATCAAGCTGAGGAAAACTGTGGCTCCCTCTCCCGCTGGGCTGGGACAAGCATCACCAGCTTGCCTCTTGATAGAGTGTGTTCTACCAAGGCCTTCGATCAGTGCCCCTGTGGTGGATTTTGTCCATCTGCTCTCCAAGCTAGACAAACACAGAACAGTCACTTACATACAGCCTTTCCTGCAGTCTCCCTCGAGGGTCATCCCGGTGACGTCGTAGGACTCACAGACCATCTGCAGTCAATGGACTTTTGAACTTTTCTTACCCTTTTCTATTTCAGATTTCTGCAATGCATACCCATAGCTGTAGACATGAGAATAAAGTGAGTTGTCAATGAATTCAATGCTTATCACAGAAAATTAAATTAATGATATCAATGGTATTTTAATTTTCTTAAGCATAGTCCCCATGTCTCAGAGTAGAAGACTGATGCAAAACTAAAAATATAGGATGAGCAGCAATGCTGAAGTGTGAGATTAATAAACCCTTTCCTCTCCAACATGGTTTTTGGTCATGGCGTTTCATCACAGCAGTAGAACCCCTAAGTTAGGAACCTATGCACCTATATTCCTTTATACCAATATACCCATATACCTATATGCCTACATACCGATAAACACATATAGATGCACATATGGTTATGTATGTATGCATATATATATGATATATATATGATGTTAAAATAAATATAAGTCCTTGCAGGTCCTTTGCAAATATATTATGGCTTTTATTTTTGTGTTTTTAAGGAATTCTTTGGTGGACAAATATGTTTGTCTCTGAATCTATTTGGTTCTCATACTTTTCCTTTGGTTCTGTCTTGCTTCTTTGTTGTGTTCTATTTTGACTTGCCAATTTTTGTTTTTATTTCTTTATACTCTTTAGATATCTGTTTGTTTTCTAATGAAAGACTAATGGCCATGGATCTAAAATGGGAGAGATGTTCAGAAGGAGCTTAAGGGGTTGGGGGAGAGGAAGTTATAGTTAGAACATATTCTATGAAAAAAAACTTTTTTCAATAAAATAATAAATGAAATAAATTGTTTCGCAGTTCATCTCAAAATTTTCTATAAACTCTTTCTTCAGTGTAAATTCATCTAGAATATAAACACCATCCTACATGTCTTTGTATATTTTAGTTATTTGGATATAAAATGTAGATATTTGTAGAAAGTATTAAATTGAAAGAATCAGATGGAATTCAAAACCACTTCCTGATACTTCATTTCAGGTTTCAGGCAATCAGGAATGTTATCAGTGGACAAAGTGATTTTAAAAATCATTTTGAACTGATCATTTTCTTGCATACCATGAATCCCCAAATAATTCCTATTGGCTCCTCCTGAGTTCTCCAGATGGGCCCCCCTGATAGTGCATGGTCTCTGTGGTTAGCTTGTGTATCTTAAATCTGGGCATTGGAGCCAGGTAACTCCCTCATCCTGCTAGCAACTGTAACCTATATTCCAGGAAGTGGGCTGTGCTCATTTGATGAAACCAGTTCATGTCCCTCACCTCCTGCTCATATTCAGTCGCATTGAACATTGTCCCTTTTCAGTCTCTGTCTGTCCTTTTGTGCTCCCAGTCTTTGTAAAAAAGAAACTTTTTCCTTCTTTGTCTTTGGGGGAACCTTAAAGTCATACCTGTTAGAAAAATCCAGTACCTTCTGCATGCCTCCTGACTACACCCAAATTTGTTTCCTCTTTTTGGGACAGTATTACCTTTGTGAATTCAAAGAAATTGTCCAGTTTTTCCTACTGCTTCTCATGAAAGCCCAAGAGATTTTCAATGTTATGTAACATGATTACATTTTGTCTAAAGACAACTTATATTTTTCAACAGAATGATAAGTAGGAAAAATTATCTTCCATTCTTTCACTCAATGCAAAGAGCTACAACTGAGTAGAAGACCTGAGCAATCTCCTCTACAAACCTCATATAAATGTCCAAACTAAAGAATAGAGAGTATATAACTTCTTTCAGATTGGCCGACTAACACCTTAGGTGGCTTAGGTGGCAGGAACCCTCCCTGCAGGCACGTGGCTCTCCCAGGACAGCCTCCAGCACTATTTCCCAGCTGCCTATTCATCCTGTTGCAGCTCACACACTGCTAGATGAACAAGAAAATAAGCCGTGGTGCTAGAAAACTGCCACCCATCTCTGTGAGCCCCAAAGTTACACCCTTGAAGTCATTCACATTCAGAAATTTTTCTATCAGTTGGCTTTGTAAAGAAGGATTCTACACTGTAAATTTCTCGGATTAAATATATAATTTTGCAGCTTTCATTCTAGAACCAACACTTTCTCTTCCATTTATCTTAATTAACTTTTCTCTGTAAATTTCTGTGTATGTGTGTGTGTGCGCACCATGTGTGCACTGGTACATGAAGTGTTGGTGCAAAGGGAAATATGTGTGCTATTTCTTTTCCTCACAAACCATCCACCTTGCTCCTTATACAATCTCTCACTTGCCTGTGATTTTCTTGTTTGATCCATATTATACTTGCATAGTGGAATAGTATTAGCCCTACATAATATAGTCAATAAGAAATATTTTAAGTTCCATAGGACATTATATAATTATCACTCTAATGATACTTGAATTCTTCAAGAGGATATAATTTAGCCTAATTGAACACAAGATACTTCTACTGAAGCATCTTATTTGTAGTACTAGTAATTAGGGCCCCCATCTATTTTGTATAAGATCTGTTCTCAACTTTAATAGTAATCATGCATTGAGAACATGAAATCAAAATTGATCATGGGCCAGAGCATCTTTTCTGCATATTTCTCCCAAAATATCTGGTTCTTCAACCCCTAAACTCAGTTGTGCTGCCTGGACCACTGCTTCACTGCACTGTCTTCCCATTATTGTGGCATAGTCATTTACACTGTAAAGATGTGCCACTGTGATTGGTTTAATAAAAAGGTATACCAAGGCCTTCTGTACAGAGTGAGCTCTGGGAAGAAGAGTTGCTGAGTTGCCAGCTGGACAAAGAGAGAGAGAGAGAGCAGGACATTCAGGAGGAGAGGTAAAACCCACAAGTCACGTGACAGCAATTAAATAGATAGAAAAGGATTAATTTAAGTGATAAGAGCTAAAGGGACAAGCCTAAGCTATAGGCTGTGCTATCACCGTTAATCATAATTCTCTGTGTTGTTTTTTTGTGAGCTGGTAACAACAACAACAAAACAATTGCACTCCATCTACAGCCTTCCAGCTTAGAATTCCTCCAAGTTCTTTTAGTCAAAGACCATGAATATCAGTTTTGTTTAGTTATTTATAAATGATTCTAACATTGCACATTCCTAACAAACATTTTTCACCTCACTGAGACTTTAAACAAAGAAAAAACTTTAAGATCATATATATTCCATTATGACCTATTTTTTTGTAAAATGCCTGAGAATTTTGCTTTTATAACTAATCCAGGTACATAAACTTGACTCCATCTTCATCACTGTCATTCTGCCATCACGAAAGACTTTTTGGTTTCAAATTCCTTTATTTACTCTCATTCACATATACCCTGAGACATTAGATGGGTGTGACACCAGAGATGTAAAGTTTTAATCGCTTTTCTCTTTTTGTTACTATACAAAAAACCTTTATTTATTTATTTATTTTATTTATTTTTTTTTAATGTTAGTGGTTTCATTATTACAAACATTAGGAAATCATGCATACAGCCATCCTCTTAACAGAGAAAATTCTTTCTTTTTTTAAAAATTTTTTAATATATAAAATTAAAGTTTTCATTTCCGCCCCTCCTCCCAACACCCTCCCACTCCCCCCTCCCCCTCCTCCTCCCTCTTCATCCCTAAGAGCAGTCAGGGCTTCCAGCCCTGTGGGAAGTTCAAGTTCCTCCCCACTCCTTCCAGGTCCCTGAAGGTGAGTATCCGAACAGACTGGATCCCAAAAATCCAGCATATGCAGAGGAAACAAGTCCCAGTGTCATTGTCAGTGGCTTTTCAGAAAGGCTCCGGACCAGCCACATTCAGAGATCTGGCCACATTCAGAAAATCTGGTTGGATCACATGCTCGTTCAGTCCCAGTCCAACTGGCCTTGGTGAACTCTCATTAGATCAGTCCCCTTGTATCAGTGGGTGATCGCACCCCTCGCAGTACTGAGTTTTTTTAATGTTCTTCCTTTTTCTGCCCCTCATTTGGACCATGGAAGGCTCAGTCCGGTGCTCCAATGTGGGTCTCCATCTGTATCGCCATCCATCGTCAGATGAAGGATCTATGGTGATAAGCAAAATCTTCATCAGTATGGTTATAGGCCAAGGACGGTTCAGGCACCTTCTCCTCTGTCTAGAGAACAGTCTGGGGATCTCTCCTTGGACCTGGGATCCCATTTATAATCAAGTCTCCTGTAAACCCTAAAATGAATCCCTTAGTTGAGATATATTCTTCCCTGATCTCATATCCATCCTTCCTCCCTCCCCCCCATCCCAGTCCACCTAGCTTTCCCCATTCCTCCACTACTCCCTTCTCTCTAACCCTCTCCCCTTCCAACAACCCTCCCACCCCGCCATGCACCCGAGGTTACCTGGGACTCTTGTCTATTTCCAATCACCAGGCAGATAGCTACATGATTTTCAACAGGTTCACCTTCTTATTTAGCTTCTCTAGGATCACGAATAATAGGCTCAAAGACCTTTAATTATGGTTAGAATCCACATATGAGTGAATACACACCATATTCCTCTTTTTGGGTCTGGCTTACCTCACTCAGTAAGGCGTTTTCTATTTCCATCCATTTGCATGCAAAATTCAAGATGTCATTGTTTTTTACCGCTGAGTAGAACTCTAATGTGTATATGTTCCACACCTTTATTAACCATTCTTCTATTGAGGGGCACCTAGGTTGTTTCCAGGTTCTGGCTATTACAAATAGTGCTGCTATGAACATAGTTGAACAAATGCTTTTGTGGTATGATAGGGCATCTCTTGGGTATATTCCCAAGAGTGGAATTGCTGGGTCCTGAGGGAGGTTGACTCCCAGTTTCCTGAGAAACCGCCACACTGATTTCCACAGTGGCTGCACAAGTTTGCATTCCCACCAACAATGGATGAGTGTTCCCCTCATTCCACATCCTCTCCAGCATAGGCTATCATTGGTGTTTTTGAGTTTGGCTATTCTGACAGGTGTAAGATAATATCTCAAAGTTGTTTTGATTTGCATTTCCCTGATCACTAAGGAGGTTGAGCATGACCTTAAGTGCCTTTTGGCCATTCGGAGTTCATCTGTTGTGAATTCTCTGTTCAGTTCAGTACCCCATTTTTTAATTGGGTTAATTAGAGTTTTAGTGTCTAGTTTCTTGAGTCCTTTGTATATTTTGGAGATCAGACCTTTGTCTGATGAGGGATTTGTGAAGATCTTCTCCCAGTCGGAAGGTATCCTTTTTGTCTTACTGACAGTGTCCTTTGCTTTACAGAAGCTTCTCAGTTTCAGGAGGTCCCATTTATTCATTGTTTCTCTTATTGTCTGAGCTCCTGGGGTTCTGCTTAGGAACTGGTCTCCTGTGCCTATATCTTGTAGACTACTTCCCACTTTCTCTTCTATCAGGTTCAAAGTGGTCAGATTAATGTTGAGGTCTTTAATCCATTTGGACTTGAGTTTTGTGCATGGTGATAGATATGGATATATTTTCATTCTTCTACAGGTTGACATCCAGTTATGCCAGCACCATTTGTTAAAGATGCTTTCCTTCTTCCATTGTATGCCTTTAGCTCCCTTGTCAAATATCAGGTGTTCATATGTTTGTGGGTTAATACCCGGGTCTTCTATTCGATTCCATAGGTCGACTTCTCTGTTGTTATGCCAATACCAAGCTGTTTTCAATACTGTTGCTCTGTAATAGAGTTTGAAGTCAGGGATGGTAATGCCTCCAGAAGTTCCTTTATTGTATAAGATTGTTTTGGCTATCCTGGGTTTTTTGTTTTGCCATATAAACTTGATTATTGTTCTCTCAAGGTCTGTGAAGAAGTTTGATGGAATTTTGATGGGAATTGCATTGAATCTATAGATTGCTTTGGGTAGAATTGCCATTTTTACTATGTTGATTCTCCCAATCCAAGAACAGGGGAGATCTTTCCATTTTCTGGTATCCTCCTCAATTTCTTTCTTCAAGGACTTAAAGTTCTTGTCAAATAGGTCTTTCACTTCCTTGGTTAGAGTTACCCCAAGATATTTTATGCTATTTGTGGCTATCATGAAAGGTGATGTTTCTCTGATTTCCCTTTCTGCTTCCTTTTCCTTTGTGTATAGGAGGGCAACCGATTTTTTGGAGTTGATCTTGTATCCTGCCACATTACTAAAGGTGTTTATCAGCTGTAGGAGTTCTTTGGTAGAGTTTTTGGGGTCGCTTATGTACACTATCATATTGTCTGCAAATAACAAGAGTTTAATTTCATCATTTCCAATTCGAATCCCCTTGATCCCCTTATGTTGTCTTATTGCTATTGCTAGGACTTCAAGCACTATATTGAAGAGGTATGGAGAGAGTGGACAGCCTTGTCGTGTTCCTGATTTTAGTGGAATGGCTTTGAGTTTCTCTCCGTTCAATTTGATGTTAGCTGTCGGCTTCCTATATATTGCTTTTATTATATCTAGGTATGATTCTCGTATACCCAATCTCTCCAACACCTTTATCATAAAGGGGTGTTGAATTTTGTCAAATGCTTTTTCAGCATCCAATGAAATGATCATATGGTTTTTTCTTTCAATTTATTTATATGATGGATTACATTGATAGATTTGCGTATGTTGAACCAGCCCTGCATCTCTGGGATGAAGCCCACTTGATCATAATGGATAATTTTTCTAATGTATTCTTGGATTTGGTTTGCCAGTATTTTATTGAGTATTTTGGCGTCAATGTTCATGAGTGAGATTGGTCTGTAATTCTCTTTCTTTTTGTGTCTTTGTGTGGTTTTGGTATCAGGGTAACTGTAGCTTCATAAAAAGAGTTTGGCAATGATTCTTCTGTTTCTATATTGTGAAATACATTAAGGAGTATAGGTATTAGCTCTTCCTGGAAGTTCTGGTAGAATTCGGCATTGAAACCATCTGGACCTGGGCTTTTTTTGGGTGGGGAGGTTATTGATAACAGCTCCTAACTCTTCGCGACTAACAGGTCTATTTAGATTGTTTACTTGCTCTTGATTTAACTTTGGTAAATGGTATTTATCTAAAAACCAATCCATTTCTTGTACATTTTTCAACTTTGTGGCATATAAACTCTCGTAGTAAGTTCTAATGATTCTCTGAATTTCCACTGTGTCTGTTGTTATTTCCCTTTTCATTTCTGATCTTATTAATTTGAGTGTTCTCTCTCTGCCGTTTGATTAGTTTGGCTAGGGGTTTGTCAATCTTGTTGATTTTCTCCAAGAACCAACTTTTTGTTTCGTTGATTTTTTGGATTGTTTTCTGTGTTTCTATTTTGTTGATTTCAGCCCTCAGTTTGATTATTTCCAGTCTTCTACTCCTCCTGGGAGAGTCTGCTTCTTTTTTTTCCAGAGCTTTTAGGTGTGCTGTTAAGTCTCCAATATATGCTTTCTCCGTTTTCTTTAATTGGGCACTTAGTGCTATGAACTTTCCTCTTAGAACTGCTTTCATTGTGTCCCATAGGTTTGAGTATGTTGTGTCTTTATTTTCATTAAATTCAAGGAAGACTTTAATTTCTTTCTTTATTTCTTCCTTGACCCAAGGATGATTCAGTAGTTGACTGTTCAACTTCCACACATTTGTAGGCTTTCTGGAATTTGAATTGTTATTGAGTTCTAACTTTATTCCGTGGTGATCCGACAAGACACAGGTGATTACTAATATTTTTTTGTATCTGTGTAAGTTTGCTTTGTTACCGAGTATGTGGTCAATTTTCGAGAAGGTTCCATGAGCTGCAGAGAAGGTATATTCTTTCCTTTTTGGGTAGAATGTTCTATAGATATCTGTTAAGTCCATTTGATTCATTACCTCTAGCAATTCTCTTATTTCTCTGTTGAGTTTCTGTTTGATTGATCTGTCCATTGATGAGAGAGATGTGTTGAAGTCTCCTACTATTAGTGTGTGTGGTTTGATGAGTGCCTTGAGTTCTAAAAGTTTTTCTTTTACATAAGTGGGTGCTTTTATATTAGGGGCGTAGATATTCAGGATTGAGACTTTCTCCTGATTAATTGTTCCTGTTAAGAGTATGAAATGTCCATCTCCATCTCTTCTGATTGATTTTAGTTTGAAGTCAATTTTGTTAGATATTAGAATGGCCACACAAGCTTGGTTCTTAGGTCCGTTTGCTTGGAAAATCTTTTCCCAACCCTTTACTCTGAGTAGATGTCTATCTCTGTGGTTGAGGTGTATTTCTTGTAAACAGCAGAATGTTGGATCCTGTTTTCTTATCCAGTCTCTAAGTCTGTGCCTTTTTATAGGTGAGTTGAGTCCATTAATATTAAGTGATATTAATGACCAGTGGTTGTTGATTCCGTTTATTATTTATGTGTGTATGTGTGTGTGTGTGTGTGTGTGTGTGTGTGTGTAGTAGAGTTTGTGTGTTTCTCTTCTTTGAGTTGTGGTTGTGAAGGGTCGCTAGATGTCTGGGTTATTGTAGGCAGTGATGGCAATGTTGGATTCCTTGGGTTGCGATTTTCCTTCTATTACTTTCTGTAGGGATGGATTTGTGGCTACGAATTGTTTAAATTTATTTTTATCCTGGAATATTTTGTTTTCTCCGTTGATAGTGAACGATAGCTTGGCTGGGTATAGTAGTCTGGGTTTGCATCCATGGTCTCTTAGTTTCTGCAGTACCTCTATCCAGGATCTTCTGGTTTTCATGGTTTCCATAGAGAAGTCTGGTGTAAGCCTGATAGGTTTACCTTTATAAGTCACTTGACCTTTTTCCTTTGCAGCTCTTAATATTCTTTCTTTAATCTGGATGTTTTGTGTTTTGATTATTATATGGCGAGGGGACTTTTTTTTTTTTGATCCAGTCTATTCGGCGTTCTGTATGCTTCTTGAACCTTCATAGGAATATCGTTCTTTAGATTGGGAAAGTTTTCTTCTATAATTTTGTTAAATATATTTTCTGGGCCTTTGGTCTGCAGTTCTTCTCCTTCTTCAATCCCTATTATTCTTAGATTTGGTTTTTTATTGTGTCCCAGATTTCCTGAATGTTTTGTGAAGAGAATTTGTTGAATTTGCTGTTTTCTTTGACCAGAGCATTTATTTTCTCTATGGTATCTTCAGAATCTGAGATTCGTTCTTCTATCTCTTGTATTCTATTGGTTATGCTTGATTCTGTAGTCTCCGCTCGTTTACCTAGGTTTTCCATATCCAGCCGGTTCTCGTTTTGTGTTTTCTTCATTGCCTCCATTTCAGTTTTCAATTCTTGGACTGTTTCCTTTACTTGTTTGATTGTTTATTCTTGGTTTCTCAGGGTCTCATTCATGGATTTACTTATTTCTTCAAACTTTTTGTTATATTTCTCATCCATTTCTATACTCATTTCTTCAAACTTTTTGTTATACTTCTCGACCAGTTCCTTAAGGGAGTTATTCATATCCTGTTTAAGGGACTCAATTGCTTTTATAATGGCACTTTTTTCCACTTCTTCTGGGTTAAGGTGTTCAAGTCCTTCTGTTGTAGGGTCCTTGGGATCTGGTGTTTTCATGTTGTTTTTCAGATTGTTGGATGAGGTCTTGCCTTGCCGTCTGCCCATCTCTTCGTTCAAATGCTCTCTATTGGAACTTCTGGTAGCGGGTCAGGTTCCCTTGTTGGGCAGGGAGTTCACTGATAGAATGCCTACCTTTCCTCAGGCAGGCTATTGAAGCACAGGCACTCCCTCTTTCCGGGATGGGCCTACAGAGCAGGCCCAGTGTGCAAGGCAGCTGAGCTGGGGAAATTTTATGGCCCCAGTGGGAGGGGAGAAATATAGAAATTTGTACCTGGATGGAAGCTGGGATGGCAGGCGGGAGAGCTTAGCAGGGTGGAACCAGCACTGCAGGTTGACCTGGGAGTCTATGGGGTCGGGGAAAGTCCGAGCTCCTCCTCGCCGGGCCCCTGCCGCTGGCCTGAAACAAACTCACCCCTCTGATGGCCCCACTGGCTGGAGACTGGGATGGCTGGCGGGGGCGCTAGCAGGGTGGAGCCAGCAGAGCAGGCTGACCTGGGAGTCTATGGGGTCAGGGAAAGACCGAGCTCCTCCTCGCCGGGCCCCTGCTGCGGGCCCGAAGCACACTCACCCCTCCAATGGCCCTCTGGATGGAAGCTGGGATGGCTGGCGGAGGCGCTAGCAGGGTGGAGCCAGCAGAGCAGGCTGACCTGGGAGTCTATGGGGTCGGGGAAAGACCGAGCTCCTCCTCGCCGGGCCCCTGCCGCGGGCCCGAAGCACACTCACCCCTCCGATGGCCCTCTGGATGGAAGCTGGGATGGCTGGAGGAGGCGCTAGCAGGGTGGAGCCAGCAGAGCAGGCTGACCTGGGAGTCTATGGGGTCGGGGAAAGTCCTAGCTCCTCCACGCCGGGTCCCTGCCGCGGGCCCGAAGCACACTCACCCCTCCGATGGCCCTCAATAAACCTTTTTTTAAAAAGTGAATACTTAGTTTGGCTCCCATTGTGAAGGTCCAGACCAAACGGACAGGGAAGTAATGACAGGTGGAGAGTTAGGAAGCAAAGACAGGCCAATGCTGGTGCTAGGAGTGATCTTTCCTATACTCAGTCCAGAACCCCAGCTTGTGATACAGTGCTGCCCACAGTGAAGATAGGTCTTTCCAATTCAGTTAGCCCCTTAAAAATTCTTCACAGGCATGTCTCATGGTTTCAATTGATCTCTGTGTACCTTGCCTATTAACCATGGGAGACACTTCCCTAAGCTTGGTTTTCTTTTATTTACATTGAGGTCTTTGATCTACTCGGGCTTGAGTTTTGTTCAGGGTGATATTTCTTTTTACTCAGATACCCTGTGATTTTTATTACTATAGGTCTGCAGTACAACTTGATATCAGAAATGGAGATACTTCTGAAAGATCTTTTTGTTAAGAATTGTTTTAGGTAACCTCTGTTTTATATATATATATATATATATATATATATATATATATATATATATATATATATATATATATATTGCCATGTGAAATTGAAAATTTTCAAAGCTGACAGAATTGTGTTGAAATTTTGATGAGGGTTGCATTAACTCTGTGGATCGCTTTTGGTAGAGAGCTCATTTTTACTATGTGAATTCCACCAATTCATGAGCATGGGTGATCTTTCCATCTTCAGAAATATTCTTCAATTTCTTTCTTTAAAGACTTGAAGTTTTTGTCATAGAAGTCTTGCATTGGCATGGTCAGAATTACCTCAAGATATTTTATGTTGTTTGTGGCTGTAGTGAAGGGCACTGGTTTCCCTGATTTCTTTCTCTGTGCCTTTGTCATTTGTATATAAGAGAGCTACTGATATTTTTTTGAACTGTTCTTGTATCCAGCCATGTTACTGGAGGGGTTTAATCAGCATTAGGACTTTTCGGGTAGAATACTTGGTGTTGTCTGTGTACACTACCATGTCATCTGTAAATAATGACACTTTGACTTCTTCCTTTCCAATTTGTATCCCCTTGATCTCCTTCAGTTGTCTGATTTCTCCAGCTAGAACTTCAAGTACTACATGGGATAGATATGGAAAGAGTGAACAGCCTTTCCTTATTCCTGATTTTGGTGGGATTGCTTTACGTTCTCTTAATTTGATGCTGGCCATAGACTTGCTGTAAACTGCGTTTATTCTATTTAGGTATGTTCCTTTTATCCCTAATTTCCCCAATGCTTTTATCATAAAGGTATGTTGGATTTTGTTGCAGGCTTTTTTTTGCCATCTAATGAAATGATGATTAATTTTTTCAGTTGGTTTATATAGATTACATTGACTGAATTTTGTCTGTTGAGCCATCTCTGCATCTCTGAGATAAAGCCTAGTGAAAATGCTAAATAACCTTTATTCCTGGGCTCTTAGAATCAATTTGCAAGTATTTTGTTGAGTGTTTTTGTATCTATGCTCATAGGGAAATTGGTCTATAGTTTTCTTTGTTGAATCTTTCTGTGGCTTTGATATCAGGGTGACTGTGGCCTTGTAAAACAAATTTGGCAGTGTTCCTTCTGTTTCTATTTTGTGGACTATTTTGAGGAATATTGGTAGAACTCCTCACTAAAACTTGCTGGTCTTGGACTTTGTTGTTGTTGTTGTTATGAGATTTTAATCACTGATTCTATTTTCTTAGGGGTTGTAGGTCTACTTATGTTGTTTATCTGATCTTGATTTAACTTTTGTAAGTGATATCTATTGAGAAAATTATCCATTTCTTTTAGATTTTCCAATTTTGTGTAGTGTAGGATTTTAAACTATGATTTAGAATTCTTTGGATTTCCTTCATGTCTGTTGCTATGTTGCTCTTTTTGTTTATGTTTTTCTATATTCCTTTTAGTTGGTATGGACACTCCTTTCATGAGTTTGGATAAAGGTTTGTCTATCTCCTAATTTTCTTAAAAAAACAACTCTTTATTTCATTGATTATTTGGATTGTTCTCTCTGTTTCTATTTTATTGACTTAAGTCCTCAGTTTGATTATTTCCTGCTGTCTACACCTTTTTTGTGTGCTTTCTTCTTTTTGTTCTAGAACTTTCTGGTGTCTTGTTAAGTTGCTAGTATGAGATTTCTCGAATTGATGTAGGCATTTAGTGTTATGAAATTTCTTTCCTCAATGCAAATCAAAAGAACTCTGAGATTCCATCTTACATGTGTAAGAATGGACAAGATCAAAAACATTGATTACAACTTATGCTGGAGAGGTTCTGGGGAAAAGACGACACTTCTGCATTGCTGGAGGGAATACAAGCAAGCTGGTACAACCCCTTTGGATGTCAGTGTGACGATTTCTCAGAAAATTAGGAAACAACTTTCCTTAAGACCCAGTAATACCACTTTTGGGTATATATCCAAAGGATGCTCAATCATACCACAAGAACATGTTCTCAGCTATGTTCATAATAGCTTTGTTTGTCATAGCCAGAACCTGGAAACAACCTGAATGCCCCTCGACCGAAGAATGGATAAGGAAAATGTGGTACATTTACACAGTGGAGTACTACATAGCAGAGAAAAACATTGACATCTTGAATTTTGCAGGCAAATGGATGGAGCTAGAAAACAGTATGTTGAGTGAGGTAACCCAGACCCAGAAAGACAATTATCACATGTACTCACTCATAGGTTCTTTTAAAACATAAAGCAAAGAAAACCAGCCTACAAACCACAATTCCAGAGAACTTAGACAACAATGTGGACATTAAGAGAGACTTACATAGATCTAATCTACATGGGAAATAGAAAGGAGAAAAATACAAGATCTCCTGAATAAATTGGGAGCATGGGGACCTTGGGGGAGGGTTGAAGGAGGAAGGGAGAGGCAGGGAGGGGAGCAGAAAAAAATGTAGAACTCAATTAAAATCAATTAAAACATTCTTTTCTCTTAGCACTGCTTCATGTGTCCCATGATTTGGATAAGCCATTCAATCATTTCATTGACCTTCTCAGGTCTCTGATGGGGATTTAAAACTAGATAATTATATTTTCTTCTTTGTTATCATTTCAGAAAAGAAACTTTCAAAAGAGATGTAATGTTTATAAGGTTGTTTTTCATGGTCTCTTAAAAGCTTAAGTTGTTTATCTAAGAAAATGTTTTAATATCTAAAAAGATATTTTTAGGTTTTAATACAAGTTATGATAGAAAGTTGTTTAGGTATAAAACTTTGGACTCAGCAAGATAGGATAGATAGTATATTTTTCTACCTGAATTTGCCAGATACGAAAGGACTGAAAATCGTGAATGTAATTCTTGCTTGATAATTGTTTTTATTGCATATTTCAATTGTTTGTATTGCATATACTTTCACTGTGCTTGAGTTAAAATCTTTTCTTTTATTCAGACAAAAATGGGGGGATGCTGTGGTATATTTGTGACACCCTAAGACTGTGTTAATAAAGTTAACCTTTAATCAGGGGACAGAGGCAGAGACTAGCTGGCTGAAATTAGACATCGAGAAGTCAGGAATATGGATTGAGAAGATGCATAGAAAAGAGTAGGGAGGGAGTTAGAGAATTCATGGTCTCTTTGATCTAGGAAATGTGGAGAGATTAACAGCTGGTCTCTCCTCTGCCTCTTCTTTGAACTTCTGTTTTTACCCCAATATCTGACTCCTGAATTTTTACAATTTACATGTATAGGATGTATTTTTATTATATCTATCCTCCACTCTCTTCCATAGTTAACCAATATGGCGCATTTGTTCACACACACCCCAACTTTATGTTCTCTATATTCACTAATTCATTCATTCATTTTAATTCAGTTAGTGCTACCCATAGCCAAATGCCATGAAATTATTGTTACCTCACTTTCAATGCTTTTCTAGTGTCAAAACGATTATGAACAGATTTCTAATTCATCATCTTAAATGTGTCTACATCACGGACTACTAAAATAACACACTATTTTTATGTTTTGGCAAAATGCATGTCTATTTATTAAAATTTGAAGTACTGTCATTTCAGTGTGTAATTCATTTTGAGATTCCTAGAAGTGGTAATATGACTTTTAAAATAACTGACTCGGTCATTTTATTATCATATCCATTTCATAAGTTCAAAAATTATTTTGAAGTTTAGAACTCCCCCTTGAATAGTGACAATGTCTATGTTAGTGAAGATTAAATTTCTGCATTAAAAACAGTAAGTGTTTTCCAGTCCTTGGAGGCTGAGTTATGGACTGCCAGTTGCAGATGGCTGAAATTATTTCTGTTATTCCTTGTAGACCTTAATGGAAATATAATGATTCTAAGAATGCTAAGGTAATTTTGTGGCTCTAAGCTAAATCCATCAAGGCCATTTTCTTATCATTTCTTCCCATCACTTCTTCCTGGAAAAATTAGATGCACCTATGTGGGAAATGGACAAGGGAGTCAGGCGAGTCTAGAATGACGGGTAGTATTTTTAAGTGTTCAGTTTTCTCCATCCCTCTGATATAAATGCAATCAAAAGCACACTTTTAAAATCAGGAGCATATATAAAAGGACATATCTATCATTCAGTTTGCCAGAGATTGTATTGAGGAATTATTTGTACATATAGAAGCTTATCTCGGTAAATATACTTTATCTCATCCTTCTCTGTGTTACACTGAAGTGTTTCATAGTAATGGAATTGCCCCTTTGAGGGTAGCCTCATTTCTGTATGGGATCAGATGGGGAAAGTACTCACATGTTTTTCCTTTCCCTACATTTAATTTGAAATGACCTAGGCATTACTGAGTAATGGCTATGCATTTTTATTTTCTTGCAGATAGTCCAATAGGAAAAAACATTTTTTTTTTTTGCTGGTAATGGTGAGAATGAAATGGAAGTATTAATTCTTCCAATAAAATTCTTTTGCTTTTTGTTGCCATTTTCAATACTAATCTAACAGTATCTGCAGTGTTTGGTGACATATTTAACACGGTAACTCTGTCACTGTGGCAACAAAAAATGGACCTGAACTTAGATTCTGATATTTAATTTAGAAAGGAACTGTGATTCAAAGCACCCGGAGCTTTCCTGCTGTGTAGCGCTTTGTTTCCAGTAAAGTTAGCTGGAATATGTCTGGTTGCTGTTGTTGTTGCTGTTTTACCTGTGCCTTCCATTTTTTAAGCTTTTAATTAGGAATATAACAAATTGAAAAAGACAGATGTCAACAGTAGCACTGACCTCCAGATTTGGACACATAGAAATGTGATCTCTACATGAACAAAGCTATAGCCTTCACCTTTACTTCCTATGAAGCTTTGTGCCTAGATGCACCAAAATTCCATCCTTTTGTCCACAACCTCCTTTTCTTAACAAATGAGAAGTTGTTTAATGCTAGCGTCCTATGTATATTATCTTAATTTTTTTCATTTGTCATATTTTATTAGCTAAGACTTCAAGTACTCTGTTGAGTAGATATGGAGAGAAAAGGCGATCTTTTCGTGTTTCTGATATTATCTGCTCCCCTCGCTGCCTCTCCCCGTTAATGGAAATGTTTTGAATTTCTTTCTGTTTATGTTGATGAACTTGTTGAAAATTGTAAACATGTCTGTGTAGATATGTCCATTGTATCCAGAGTTTCCCCATAACTTTATAATGAAACAGTGTTAGATATCATCAAAGGTCTTTTTTTTTTCTGAAACTAATGAGATGACTATGTGTTTCTTGTGCCTTGTTCTGTTTATACAGTGGATAAAATTTATTGATTTATGTACATTGAAGGATACCTGCATCAAGCCTGCTTGATCTTGATGGATGTTCAAGTCTTTTTAAACTACGTACTAAAATTTAATACTTAAAATGATAGCAGATTTGGGAGTGATGGGATTCTTCCACTTTCAAACACAACAATTGGCTGTGTCCTTGTAACAATGAGGTTCTGTGCCCAAGAAAGACATTTGTTTTACCCCAAATAGTTTCAAAAGACACATCTAAATGTTTCCATAGGTAAATTTTTGCATAGATTATTTTGATCTTTTCTTTTAAGTATTAAAATTGATTCTTTCTTTATCTATGTTTTTTTCTAATTTATGTATTTATTTATTTATTAAAAATTTCCACCTCCTCCCCACCTCCCTTTTCCCTCCCCCTCCACACCTCCCCCTCCCTCTCTAGTCCTAAGAGCAGTCAGGGTTCTCTGCCCCATTGGAAGTCCAAGGTCTGCCCCTTTACATCCAGGTCTATAAAGGTGAGCATCCAAACAAACCTGGTTCCCACAAAGTCAGTCCATGCAGTAGAATCAAAACCCAGTGTCATTGTCCTTTGCTTCTCAGTCAGCCTTCAATGCCAGCCACGTTCAGAGTGTCCATTTTGATCACATGCTCCATCACTCTCAGTCCAGCTGGCCTTGGTGAACTCTCATTAGATCAGTCCCACCATCTCGGTAGGTGGACGCACCCCTCGTGATCCTGACTTCCTTGCTCACGTTCTTTCTCCTTGTGCTCCTCATTTGGACCTTGGGAGCTAAGTTCAGTGCTCCAATGTGGGTCTCTGTCTCTATCTCCATCCATCGCCAGATGAAGGTTCTATGGTGATATGCAAGATATTCATCAATGTGGCTATGGGACAAGGCCAGTTCAGGCACCCTCTCCTCTGCTGCCCAGGGAACAATCTGGAGACCTCTCCTTGGACCTGGGAACCCCTCTAGAGACAAGTCTCTTGCAAACCCTAAAATGGCGCCCTTAATTAAAGTATCATTTTCCGATTATATGATAGTATACATAAATTACCTAAAAAGTATACCAAGAAACTTCTACAGTTGATAAACACTTTCAGCAAAGTATCAGGATATAAAATTACCATAAAAATCAATAGTGTTCCTACATATGCAGGAGAGGGACCAATAACACTTAAGGTGTTTTGAAGACATAGAGAACTGTTATAGAAACTTCCTGAAATATATAAATATATGAAAGTAATTTTAAAGCAGTTACCACATAATGGAGGACACAATGTACCATTTAGACACATGTATAAACATATAAACTATTTGTCATATTGTTTTTGCATATATAAATTCTTTTGGAATATTTGTCTCCCTCTCATTTATTGCTTTATTATTATATACACTTTGTGAGCTCAACACATGCTTTTTTTCTTTCTCTGTCATACAGTAATCAGAAATACCATCCTTGCCTCTTTCATCACACCTGTGATGATTTTTCTCAGTCCATACGTTTATATGGTTGGTTCTATTATGTATTACTTTATCAGTTAATACATAAAAAAAGAATCCTATCTGTTCCCATGTCAAAAAAAAACAACAACAACAAAAAAAATGGAAAGTTGTCCATTCAATCTCTAATTTAGTCATTAGCAGTTCCATGTTCTAAGTAAGCCAAGATAAAGAGTGGAGCTTTCTACTACTTTTCTCCAGGAAGGGCCCCAGGCAACTAATTGCACTTAACTCCCAAGCAGACTGCTAGTTCCTTTTGTACTCTGTTCATAGGGAAACAACAGTCTCCTTTGTGTGTCCCATTTCTATGCCTTTCTGAGACTGTTGTTCAAAGTGATAAATCATGATAGAACTAACTGAATATTAACGGTTATAGTTACAGATTTAGGCCAGGAAAAAAGGTATTAAAAATGAAAATAAGAAGTATTTGTTTATTCATACTTGCTTGTAAAGGGCAAGATATACAGTGTCGCTTGGACAAAAGGAGGAACAGAGATCAGTGGGCAGAACACTACACTCGGGTAGAAATTTACACATGAAAAGTAAAAATGTATACAATAAACATAATAACATTGACAAGGGAAAGCCCTTGAGGCCTCATCCTACACCAAAAACTACAAGCAACTAAGAAATGCTGTGAGTGGGAGAAACAGTTTTTCTTGGAGAAGAGCAACACTTATGGGTTATCCAATACCGAGTACTCATCCCTGAAAGTAGACGTACAAACATCATGACCTAGGCTAAGCAGGTCTCTTTCTCCTCTCCACCTGCTGTATGCAGCGTCAATTAATGAAAACAGAGGCCGTAAATTTGAAAGAGTAGAGAGATCTATGGGAGAATTTGGAGGGTGGGAAGGAAAGGGGGTATTATGAAATTATAAGAAGAGTTTTAAAAGGGAAATAATTTTAAAAATACGCATTGGAGAAAGCATGACCCCTTTAAAAAACTGTGATGGGGAAACAAACTGAGCAAATATCTGAATAAAAGACCTGAAACTATGCAGTCATTTCAGAAAACATATAGAGAACAGGTAGAAAGAGTCAGGACTTTCTGAAGTATAGAACACTAATTTCTCAGGAAATATAGCCAACAGTCAACAAATGGGACCTCCTGAGTTTAAAAATCTTCCATATAAGAACAAAAAACATCAAGTGAAAGGCAGATTGAGCAATGGGAGAGGAACTTTGCCAGTTGCATATGTGATTGAAGATTAATACCAATAATATACAAGAATAAAAAGATTAAGCAAACAACCCAACCAAATGTGGGCTAGTAAACTGAACGGACAGTTCTCAAAAGAAAAATATAAATGATTAATATATATGAAAGTCTTTAATATCTTTAGACATCAGGAAAATGCAAGATAGAGCTGAATTGAGACGCTATTCAACGTCAATGTAGTCAAAATAGTTATCGTCAAGGAAATAGCAACAAATATTGGAGAGGTTGTGGGAGTAACCTGACTGGCTGCTGAGAAGAGTGTAAGACAGTGTAGACACTATGGGAATTAACGTGGACATTCTGAAAAGACTAAAAAGCAAAATTATTTTACCAAGCACAACTACTCCTCCTGGGCATATGCCCAAAGGGGTGAGTATTCTAACACACGGTAATCTGCATACCATGTTTGTTGTGACCTACTACTCATTAACAGCATAATGGAGGATGCAAATGTGGTACATATGCACAATGGCATTTTATTTAGCCATGAAGAAAAATGAAATTGTCAAAAAAAAAACTGCATGAAAGTGGAGAATGCTATATTAACTGAGGTAACCAAGGCTCAGAAAGGAAAATTACTACACAAACAAAAGACATAATGTTAAGCATAAGAAAATATACACAGTGCCCAAGCATTTCACAGCATGAAATTTTAAGTTATATTGCATCATAAATTAAAGTAAACTACGGACAATGTATTTTTTTCTTCTTCAAAAATGTAATACATTTACATAACATAATATTAAGTAAGGTGTTGCATTTATTTCAGATAAGAAGCATAAGTCATAAAAAGACTGTCACTAGGTCAGAGAGTATTTCTAATAATTTTGTTCTTTGACTAATTTCATATTCAATGCTGCTGTCTGAATAAGTCAGAACTCTATTACAAATGGATGAGAGCTTATTCTCTCTAAATCATCAGCACATATTCAGTGGTTTCCTTTCCTCCTTGTATTACTGGTAGATAGAGAACTATTCAAAACAAATGCTGTATTCCTTCATTAGTGAAGAAAGTAGGTAAGAACAGCCCTGCAGAACTAGAGACTGCAGAAACCTACGGACACCCACACAAAGGAGCAGAAAGAAGATGGTAGAACTGGCCCTCGGTGATAGAGAAATATTTGTGTATACACAGGGAGAGTGAACAACTGGTGGGAAAGGGGATTCGAACCAGTGATATAGTACTGACGTCCTGGTAAGACCAGAACTAAGAATACTTGCACAGGTAATGAAGATGTGTGCTCCAAGTTGTAGTTAACAGATTAGCGCTCCACTGAAATGACATTAAAACCATCTGAAATAAGGGTAGATATCTTTTGCTGGTATGCTCTTGAGTGAGTGTGTTAAGTAGGAACAAAAACACATACCAGGACCAGAGTAACCAAATACAAGTAAGAGATCTGTTCTCAGGTAAATGGGAAGGAAACATAAGAATGGATTCGTTTTATTTATGAGTTAATTTATCCAAGAATAATAAAGTCAGGAGAAAGGAAACTAGGACTGTGTAAATTATATCGAGCTGTATTTCTTCATTGTTATCAACTATTTAAAAACAACACTGCTAGGCATCCTTGTGAGTCCTGCAACCATGGGCTGCTCATGCTGAGGCATGAAGACAATCAATATAAGGGCCAACCTGGGCTACATAGGGAGATGCTGCCTCGAGAAAGTGAAATTAATTAATACAAGAACAACACTCTAAGTACAAGACATTGGAGCTGCCTTTCAGATTACTCCTGTAGTTCTAACAACTATTTAAAAACACGGCAAGGATTCGTTGTGAAAATGCTGAAGCAAAGGTTTAAATCTATGCTCCCACGAGAGTCCTTTCCTAAGGAAGAAAGTTAGCTGAGCTTAAACTCAATAGATTCTTTATCATCTGCATCAAATACGGCTTTGTTGAGTTGTGCCAATAAGAGTATTCATTGAATTATAGAAAATTGTAATCTTTATGAAAATTGATAAAAATATTATGAAAGCTGAAAATACAGTTTGCTGTATGAGATAGTAAAATAAAGAAAGAACACAGGATTGGAGCTTTACTTTAAAAAATCCTGGGCTCACAAATTTGAGGATTAAATATGCTTTCATAGTATCAGAATTGGATTCCATTCTTTGATGATATTAACTCAACACATAGGGGATGATAGTGAAACATTTTAATATTGAGCAACTGTGGTACTTTATTATGAAAATAACTCTTGAATTAAAGGAGCTCAGACTTTTTTGGAACTCATGGCCAAGTTAATGATAAACCTCAGGTTCAATGCTGGAAACTGAGGATTGCTCTTCTACTGTGTACTTAGCCTGCTTGTTTAACCTACCTTCAAGAGAGCAATGTAACACCCAATCTTGCTTGCCTTGGGTTGCCTTGATTAAAAGCCTATAATCAGCAGTTACAACACAAGTTATTACATAGCTTTATTCTTAAATTATCTTCCCTTTTATGACCCTGACCCAGAGAAAGAACAATTTGTGTGTTTTTGCATATGTTGTGATAATCATCGGCTGGAAACAGCAAATAGGATGAAAGTGAGCTTGTAAAACGGTTATCACCAAAGATATTGTAATCATCATACAGAGACTGCTTGCTAACCTTTCTTTACTGTCTGGGTCAGCTAGATCCTTTGTAAACCTGTTCAAGACTGCTCTAAAGTCTTTCTCATTCTTCCCCACATGTGACATGTGGTTTGCTGTTAAATAAATGCAGGACAAAAGCCTTGTGTGAGGAAAACACACGCACACGTGCACACATCCATACGCACACACACTCACTCACATGCACACACACACACACACCACACACAAACACACATACACAGGGTGAGAAAGAGGGAGGAACAGACAAGAGTCAAGGTAGGACAACTAGATACAGATTTAGAGTTTTACAACAGATGAATAGGGAATTATTGAAGACCCAGAAAGAGAAAAGTAGATAATTCATATCTGGACCTGCTCTTGGCAAAATTACCACGAGTGGATATGATTTAATTTTTTCTCCTTATTGTGACAATGACATTTTATTGGCTAAAGTTCATTAAAAATTGTAGATACAACTGAAGAAACATAGGCAGATTGTCTTGCCATGTGTATCCAGGACTCCTACGATACTGAATTAGGCCTGAATCTCCTAAGGCATTATTTAAAACCTCACGTATCAAGAAGCTGTACCAGAGAGGTAGGTCTTTGATGATAACTTTTCTCCTTCACATCCTTGCTTATAGTCTGTCCTTTTCAAGAATGGTAGAAGGAGAGACTAGAAATGGGAATTAAGCACTTCCCGAAGATTTCCTCTAAAAAAAAAAAAAAAAAAAAAAAATCCAAAAAAAAACCTCCCAAGAATGGTGGTTAATCTCCGCAGTCAACTTTTTTGGAATAATGAATGCTTAGGTGCACCTTTCAGATTAACCAAAAAATGAAGTTGCCTTGAGTATGGGCAGCACCTTTCCTGAGACATGGCCCTTGCTCGAACAAAAGGGAAAACAAAATTGTTTAATTGCTGGCATTGCCTTCTCTGCTTCCATATTCACCCAGATGTGGTTGAGCTTCCTGTCAATGCTGGGATAGGTGCTGGTCCTGCCCACAGGCTTTTTAAACCGTCTTCTGCACCACGAGGGGCTGTTGTTCCAGAACTGTGTGCAAAAGAAACATTTCCTGTAAATTGTTTCTTATCTGGTAGTGTTACAAAAATGAAAACATTAACTAAGCTAGTAAGGAAAGGAGTTACTTAGTTATCTTTGGGATGAAGACAGAATGCTCAGTCTGCAGTGGTGGTGTGGAATTACAGAAATGACCCTAGACAGGAAGCTCAAGACAGAGGCTTTTGTCTCAGGTTGCCAAGTGGTAACAAGTTCCGGAACTCTAAACCCAGTGATACAAATCAGCAGGAGGCAATAGTATGAAGTAAATCTAAAAAACAAGTCCAAGTCATTAGATGGTGATACATGAAAAAGGGGAAATACTGCACTACTCTGGGAAAAGATAGGGGGTGTTTTGAACTCACTTTGGCCATCTTAAATGTTGTCTGTTGGTTGTTATTAATAACAAAACAACAGCAAAAACCTACTTTCCGATCAACAAGTATAAAGGCCCAGATTCACAAGAATGGTCTAGCGTTCTGATGAACAGTGCTGTGCCTAGAATTATCACTTTGGAATTGTGTGCTTCATGAGGAAGATCTCACGGAGAATGTGATGATGAAAGAAAAATGAAGATTTTCTTTGAAAATGATGATTCTAAGGAGCTTTGCTGTGACAATACTGATAAAACTCCTCTTTGCCCATTTCCACCAATGTCAGCTCCCAGATTTTTCCTATAGTTAACAAAAGCCCTGCACCGAGTTTACTGACCTTACGATTTTTCAGTTTGGTAATTGATTTCTTGAAGGTTTGTTGATAGACTGATTTTTACATGAAGTCTCTTGTTACTCAAAATATTTTGTAGTCCAGAAACTATGCCTCACGGGAAGTACAGCAAGAAAGAGCTAATGTTAGGCCACCCCACTCCATTATTCTGTATTCATTTTGTATCCTCCCTGCCCTCTCTGCCCAATCTCAGTTCCTTCTCTCCCTTGTGCCCTTGATAATAGTCAAACCCTTGTTCTTATTCTGTCTCCTACAGAGAAGCACATTCTTTTCAGTTTTAAATGATGTAGGAGCTCTTTCTTTTACTAGCAATTCATGGAGCTTGTTATGAAAGGGTACATTGCGTGACAGCCTGAAAATTAAACTAATTAGTTCTAAAAATATAATTCCTTCAGTTCAGGCATTTTATATTTTAATAATAGTGGAAAGGCTTGTTTTTTTTTTACAGTGGAGAGTACATCATTGAAAATGCAAAATATTAATGATTGTTATGAAAATTATGACATAAAAAATGTCATGACCTTGAAGCCTGAAGCAAACATTTCACTGGTTTCTATTTTTAAATATTATCACCGAGTCATGCAAACAACGCACTAAAATCACATTTTTAGATGAATATATGTTGGATTTTAAAACTGAATAGTGATTTAAACACTGCAGAGAAGACTAAGGTTTAATAAAAACCCAGCTCTGATCCTACTATAGATAGTGAATAACAAGCTAGCAAGAAATTCCATTTGCAAATGTCTGGACTCCTGCTAGGCACTTCCGGCCCATTGAAAGCTCATTCCAGACATCCCCAATTAGTACCGGAGGACATTGAAAAAGGTGAAAGAGTGTTAGTGTGCACTCGCATGCAGATGTTGCTCCCAAAGAGAAGCTCAGTTGCAGCCAGTCCACAGAGCAGCGACCTTTTCTTTGGGAGAGATTTGCATATTAAGAACGGAATTAGGATATTTACAAGACACTTTTCTGTGTTTGCTAAATGGAAAAAGCTCCCCTTATTCTTACAGCCTTCATTTTTTTGCTTGTTTGCTTTGTTTGGGGAGGGTTGTGGTTATGAATTTTTCATGCTATGCTCCAAAAGCCATAATGTTGCTCTATTTTATTCAAGTTTATTAAGATATTGAATCTTAAGGAGAAATTCATTCTAAAAGTACTTTCTTAACGATATAATTTCAACAATTGGTGTTGTTAAGAGTGAGTTATTTCTTGGCTTATGCAGGCGCCATTAATTATCATTGCATGAGCTCATCATTATCATTAAAAATTATCCCCTAACTTCTACACAAGGTCATTTTGCTTAATGTCCATAAGAAAGGTAGACCATAATGCCCACATACTTATAGTGTTTGGTGCCACCATTTCATTTTCTGAAACCTGTTGTTTATATTTACAATTCTCTAAATGGATTGCACCAGCTTGAATTTTATTAAAACATCTTATCTTTTTAAAGCTCAACATCCGAGTCATTTTAACAATAGATTCATATATATAGATTTGTCATATTTTTATATTGACATCTCTAGGCAAATAAAATATTGCTGTTGCTGGACACACTAAGTCTAAATTAACCCAAAAACAAAATAATAAACAGATTTATCACTCCTATACTGCTTCCTGTTTGACTGTATTTAATTCTGGAGTGGGGTGGTGTTTTGTGCTGTTTTTTATTGGGAAAGTTTCCAATTCTGTGTGGGGTCATCCTGCAACTATTGCCTTTGAGGTAATGATCAGAAAGAAGTGTTTGGCTACTTTAGACACATCTCTAATACGTGCTAGAACAATATATCACAGTGTAGAATCCAATAGTCTTAATTACAGAAACTTATTTTATTCACTGACAAGAAATACTGGATTTACAAAAGTAATTGATGCTTTCCAGATCAGATGAGAAAATTTAATCCTAATCCTTTTGTTTGTCTGTGAAAGATACATGTCAAACATCTTATGATATTTTTGCAGGCAGATAGAATGATTCAGAAAATGAATAGATAAGAAGTTAGCTTTAGATTGGAATTAGGGCAGTTTATTAAGTTTAAGGAAAACAAGCAAGAAGTGCATCGCTATATTTCCCAGTAGGAGTATCATCCCACCAGAGTTGGTCATACATTAATTATAGTAGAGAAACAGTACACAGTCTTTCATTCTTCAACTCATGTGGACAGAATCATCTGATGTTCACTGGGAGTATGTGCCCATGGTGGGAAACGGGTAAGCAGTTACACATTCAGAAAAACAGATGGGTTCAGTAACAGAGGAATCACCAGGGGACTCTGAGATGACTGGGGGGTGAAAGTCTTTATTGTGAAAGCCTGGATGCTCCAAAACCTGATTCCACTAACCCGTGACAAATAGAAGAGAATGTGCTCCACAAAGATGTCTTCTGAGCTCCAGATGCCAACTGAGACACACACGCTCCCACGGGCACATGTTGTGCACACACCACAACATACACACACCATGCACACAAATATTGATTAAGATTCTTAAAAAAAACATAAAATCATCTCATTCAAATGTAGGTTGGCACAGTACTCATGTGAAATCATAAAAATAGAAGTTCAAGCTAAAGAAGAAAATAAGTAAATGTGTTGTGGACAACCAGAAGTGTAACTTCTTCTGGATTGAGGTAAGGGAGCATCAGGTTTTTTTTTTCTATGAAAACAGTTGACCAGAGGAAAACATGCTTGGATATTTTTAGGATACTCTTACACGCCTATCACTTATATTGATTGTTATTGCTTGATCTTAACAGGGATGACACTTGGGGTCAGTTAATGTATTTTGAGGCAGTCAAGCATAGGATGTGGGTTGTAGATAAAGGAAGAAATTAATAAACTATCTTTCATGACAGGAGCAACACTGGTTGCTCATTTCTTCTTCTTTGTTCTGACATCAGTGCATCATGTTCATCCGTTACTAGATCAATCATTGTTTTATATAGCCTATAATTTGTGTCTTGGAATTTTATACATCTTTTTCACGATGTTTAACATAAGACACATTTATGAACTGTATTTTTCACATTGTTAGGAAAATTGTTGAGTTTGATCTAACAAGAAATTATCCTAAGCACTCATATACCGTGCATTAAGATACTGGATTTCACAATCTGGGGAGAGAGCATTTTTTTCCTTGATGGCAATGTTGTGTGAGACTCTTGGGGATGATATTTTTATAATGGTGAGTGGCTTTCTTATTCTCATAACACTATATGTCCCTTCAATTCTAGAGAATATTTAGCAAAAAAGGAAAAGTACATAAACTACTTCTGGAATTATGTTTAAAACATTGGGGACAGTTGAAAAAAAACTTCTCTCCTGAATTCATAATAAGGTAAAGTGTGCCTATGTTGATACATGGATATTAAGTGCAAACAACAGTCTATACAGCATCCTCTGATCACAATTTTTTAATTAATATTTTACTAATTCTGTGGGAATTTCATACACTATACTTTGATCAAATTGATCCCACAGTTTCTATACTTAACTCCTCTCAAAATCATCCCTACATCCCTAGCTCCCCAATTTCACATTATTTTTTTCTTCCTTTCTTCCTTCTTTCTTCCTTCCCTCTTTCCCCTCCATCTTTCTTCAATAACTTATTAACTCCAGTCTGTACTGTCTGCTTACATCAGGGTGTGGGCTATCTACTGGAGCGTGATAAAAATGTTAGGAGTCACATCCTTCAAGAAAACTGACTTTTCACAGAAGACATCACAATAGAATAAAATTTCATAGTAAGATGAAAAAGAAAGTCCACCATATATACCCTAGTCAGTTTGAACTGCTACAACACAGATGCCATATTTTAGTGGCTTAAATCAGAACATTTTACTGCTCAGCCTGACATTTTGTTGAACAACATCAAAGTACTTGTAGACTCTTGGTGCACAATTCTGATTCCAGCATCCAAGAGGCTGTGGCAGAAGGATTTCAAGTTTGTGGGCAGCCAGGATTGTATACATTAAGACCATGTCTCAAAACAGATAATCCACCATGTGCTAACAGATCTGGTACCTGGTGAGGTGTGTTTCCTGTTTGGTGAAAGTCTGAGATCTCACTGTTTCTTCATAGGGAGCAAAATGGAGGAGGGGATGCCAGCTCTTCTTATTAAGGCACAAATCCCAGTTTTAAGTTATTCTTATCCTCTTTCTTACTTCCTGAAGGTTATATTTACCAATAGCATCTCTTTAGGAGTTAGGATTTCAACAAGTGTGTTTTGGGAAGGTGACAAAAATATTCAATACAAAACATACTCTTTCAATGTAATTGTAAAAACTAAAAATAAGCTGAGTAAGTCATTAAATTCTTAGGATACTGAATATTGCCTGTAAATTATGAAGATGCCACTATAGCAGTGTACAGAAGAAAATGCATTGTCCTAAATATACTGCTGTTAAATTTTAAAAGATGGTAAATTTGCTGACACTGCATTTTGCCCATGGAATTAGAAATACTCTCAAAATACTACCAAGGAAGTGGTGAGGACTTTTGACAAAGTTTGTAAGAAGGGATCTTTGCTTAATATTGCCAATGCTAATTAGAGAAAATAATGATAACTATTTAATAATCTGGAATGATGAAAACCTACCTGCCCCCATTTTCTACTTCCATCCGTTTTGCTTATATTATGCGGAGATTCTTGACTAAGATATTTTCTTTATATTTACTGCTTGAAGCATCTTTGCTTTAGTTCTGACTGAAAAATATATCCTCATACTTTTTTCCTTTGTTGAATCTACTACATTGTAGTTTAGTTTAGTGTGTTACAGACATGTGTAGTCAGGACTACAATGAAATTTAATAAAAAAAAAACAATTTTAACAAATGTAGTCTTAATAGTTGAAAGAACTTTAACACTATCTTAGTTTCCATGTTGAGTCCTACCTGGGTACTAGGACACACTTATGACTTTTTGTTCAGAACTTATCTTCCCTTCCTTCCTCCATCACAGGATTTGAATAGAATTGCTATTTTCTGGCAGTTCTTCCCATGTTTACTTGGCCATTAGTGCAGATTCTCTAGAGGAGATGCAGAAGTAGGACAAGAAAGGGGAGAGACAGATGTGGGAAGTGGTTGGGGAGAACGAGTAGGAGGCCTCTGGAGAAAGAGGGCAAGATGGCTTCTTCAGACATGTCTTATTTTGCCAGAATTTTCTAGCAAGTAAGATCCAGCCAGGCTGATGGGCAGATTTTAACACAGAAGCTTCATCAAGTGAAGAAAAGAGAGCATATTGTGATCTTACCACACTGAGTTATTTGCTGAAAGCATTCCACTAGGTCTGTGAACTCTGAGTTAGCAACACTCAACACAGAACAGCAAACTCGGTGCCATCAGCTGATTTCCTCATGCATGGTTAAGAGCATTTTAATAACCTTATTTAATTGCAGTCCCTGAACACTTGATTATTAAATATGTGCTTTTTGCTACGTCTTTTATTTTAGCCCTTTAGTTACAATACTTGCAAACATTAGTTGTGCACTGTGAATACAGCCCTAGACTTGGAGAAGGTAAATGTTTGTGCTCATTTGTAATGTCTCAGTAATTAGCTGATTTTATGTCCTCCCCGAGTTTCCATGATTTCTCACTGTAAGAATGCCATTATTTGTGATCCTAGAGAAGCTAAATAAGAAGATGAACCTGATGAAGATTATTTAGCTATCCGCCAGGAGGTAGGAAATAGACAAGAGTCCCAGGTAACCTCGGGTGCATGGGGGGGGGCGGGGGAGGGTTGTTGGAAGGGGAGAGGGTTAGAGAGAAGGGAGTAGGGGAGGAATGGGGAAAGCTCGGTGGACCGGGATGGGGGGGGAGGGAGGAAGGATGAATATGGGATCAGGGAAGAATATATTTCAACTAAGGGAGTCATTTTAGGGTTTACAGGAGACTTGATTATAAATGGGATCCCAGGTCCAAGGAGAGATCCCCAGATTGTTCTCTGGACAGAGGAGAGGGTGCCTGAACCGGCCTTGGCCCATAACCATACTGATGAATATTTTGTTTATCACCATAGATCCTTCATCTGGCGAAGGATGGCGATACAGATGGAGACCCACATTGGAGCACCGGACTGAGCCCCCCAAGGTCCAAATGAAGAGCAGAAGGACGAAGAAAATGGAAAAGGAAATAAGGACTGCGAGGGATGCTATCACCCACTGATACAAGGGGACGGATCTAATGAGAGTTTACCAAGGCCAGTTGGACTGGGACTGAACGAGGACGTGATCTAACCAGATTCTCGGAATTTGGCCGGATTCTCTGAATGTGGCTGGCCCGAAGTCTTTCTGAAAAGCCATTGACTATGACACTGGGACTTGTTTCCTGTGCATATACTGGATTTTGGGGATCCAGTCTGTTTGGATCCTCACCTTCCTGGACCTGGAGGGAGGGGGGAGGAACTTGAACTTCCCACAGGGCAGGAAACCCTGACTGCCCTAAGGGACGAAGAGGGAGGAGGAGAGGGAGTGGGGGGAGTGAGAGGGTGTTGGGAAGAGGGGCGGAAATGGAAACTTTTATAATTTAATAAAATTACTTTCAAAAAAAAATTAAATTTAAGCCGGGCAGTAGTGGCACACGGTTTTAATCCCAGCACTCAGGAGGCAGAGGCAGGTGGATCTCTGTGAGTTAAAGGCCAGCCTGGTCTACAAGAGCAAGTTCCCGGACAGTCAGGGCTGTTACACAGAGAAACCCTGTCTTGAAAGAAAAAACAAAAAGAAACAGAAACAAAAAATGTTATAAAAAATGAAGTTTAATTGAATGTAAAGATATTTTATCATAAGCAGTGTCCTCACCTACCTTGTAGACAACCACTTGTTTTCTTAGTGTATAGAATATTTCTGTTGAACTCAAAGGTCAAATTACTTTGCTCTCTCCGTTAACAAAAGGTTGATTACAGTATCTGTATTAACTCCTGCTCACTTGGTCTTCTGCTGGTTTCCCTTCTAATTGCCCTTCCCCCATTCCTTCCCAGTGTGGAAACTAAACACAGGCCCCTGGGCCTGCTCAGTAAGCACTCTAACATTGAGCTACATCCAAATCCCTGGAGTCTTCATTAAAATTAAATTCCAGGAACTCACTGAGAATTATTTTTGGTCTCCCATCTAAAATCAAAATTTATCCAGAAAACTATCCCTTCTTTATCCTATCAGGTTTTCTACTTAAAATATTTCTGAAAATGTGGCTTAGGTAATTCTAAGAATTTCTTTTCATTATAGAGACTTTTGCCCCAAAGATGATGATTTTTTATGAGTTGATTATCTATTTTCTTTTCAATCATTTTTCCTTACTTATTTCTATTTTTATTTGTACTTTATGTTCTGATATTTTCAGCAGGACATCTTTCTTTGTATAGTTTCCAATATTGTTCAATTTTGTGATTTTATTTCTCATTTATTTCCTTAGCTCTGACACTTCAAATTTCAAACCATCTGTTCTTTTGTGATCTTTCCTGATTACTACTTTGAGTTCTAAAAAAATAGTTATTGAATCATTGCGTTTTTATCCAGGAAATTATATTTACTCATACTTTTTCATCCTGTTTCGTAAAAGGCAATATTTCTAAGTCAATATTATTCTTTCCTATGTGTTTATTCTTTCACTGTTCTGTTCTACTTTTAAAAATATACCTTCTATGTTGGCCTCTGTTAAAATCTATTCATTTTGGAGTGATATAAATTCTTCTGAAAATCAGCATTTATAATTGTTTCCTATAAATGAAGCACAGAAGGAGGACCAAGTGTTACCAGGAAGTGCTGAGCATCCCAGAGCACGGCAGAGAGTCATGTGCCGTGTCCTATGATAAATGTCTTCCCAGACAGCAGAAGGACACAAGAACCACCACGTCTCATTCATCTCCTCCACACTTCCCTTGGCCAATAGTGAATACTCAAAATGTTAGGTCCATGTTTCACTGTTAACTCTGTCCCTTTTTCCCCACTGTCTAAACCAACTCAGCGCAATTGTTAGTCATGGGATCGCCATCTTCTTTGACTTCTCATTAGAGATTCTCATGTAGAGGGTTTTAACATCACCTCCTTTGTCTGACTGAGGTCAGTGATCTTCCCTTTGGGACTTTGACATGTTCTTGAGTTGTGGTTGCAGGGGTCTCTGACATTTCTCAAATTTTATTTCTTGCTGCACTTATTAAATTTGGATGAGATAAGTAATGAAGACGATGAAAGAATATTTGCTCAGCCCTCTTACAATTATCATCCTATTAATGACAGTTTTCTGTTTGTTTTCTGTATTGGCATAGTTTTTTATCTTTTTCCAAAATGTTCCTTGCATGAAAGTTGAATTTGCTCATTTGCAAGAAAATGTCACTTTTCTTATGTTTTGGGGGTAAATCTCAATAATATTGTGTGCTCTATTTCAAAATAAATTTATGTGAGGCTGATCTTTGCTGTCAACTTGATATACTTGGGAAGAGGGAACATCAGTTTAGGACTGTGGGCATGTCTATGGGGCATTTTCTTGGTTGTCAATTGATGCAGGTCCACCCGGACCACTGTAATTGGTACCATCCCTAGGCAGTTGTTCCTAGTCTGAATAAGAGAGGGGTGGTTGAAGGCGAAACTGGGAATAAACCAGTAAGGAATATCCCCTCTGTAGTTTCTCCTTCAAGCTCCCACCTTGAGTCCCTGGCATACCTTCCCTCAGAGATGGACTGTAACTCTAAATGAAATCAAGTCTTTCCTCTCCAAGTAATTATTAGCCAGGAGTGAACACAGCAGCGAAGAACAAACTAGAAAAATGTGTGTGTTCATATTAACTCTATCAGATTAGTTACCAAGTGATGAAATTGCTATTGGACAAGAAAAAAAAAGTTCTCATTTAATAGACACTGTCTTTATAAGATCATTACTATGACAAAATAGTCCAGTTCAAAGAGACTATACGGAAACACCTGTTGTTTAGTGATTTCTTTTTAATTGAAGCCTCCAGGAAGTTTTCAATTGGAGCATTCCGTCCTGTAGGGAGGTTTATGAAGCTACAAGAAGTAAACACATGTTAGGAAGTTGTTGAAATTTACCAGTTGACAAGGCTCTTTCCCAAGGTTGTACAAATAGTGAAGACTCCAGGGGAAAGAAGGCTTTCCACAGGCAGGGCTGTCTGAAGGGGACTCTGACCCACAGAGATGTCTGCAGGGAGCTCCAGAGTTGCAACTTTTCAGGCAACTCCATGGTTGTAACTTTCATGCAGTGGTAGGCATTTTGGTAATGCAACTGTCTTAGAGTAATTCATGTCCCTTTAAGTAACCCTTTATTCATACTATTATATCCTACCCTAATAAACTCACTGTCTACTTTTGTCTTTTGTTGGTAGTCTGGGGTGAGTAAGCATTACACATGGCTCCTCTCAAAAAGGTTATAATTGGTGCCCAAATAGAAACTGATCGTTTCAAAGATGAGTTAAAAAGAGACAGTGACCCCTGCAGTGTGTGTTGACCCATGCAGCTAAGGCAGATCCACATGTGTGTGGAGCATCTGCCAGAGCAATCTCAAAGTCACTGCCTCTTCCCTTGTTTTATGCATTGGTGTGATTTCTTGGCACAAGAATGGGTGCATTTTCCCTAAGATGGGTGATAAGACATTAAATGAAGGTTGAGCTGAGACTCTCTGGGGTACAACCCTGGATATCACCCCCTTTTGTGTACTATGCAATACTCTGTCTGCCTCCCTGATGAGTTGGTCTGACTCATCAATGTTTTGATACCCCTCAAATACCTGACGGATTAAAAACTGTATTACAGTTCCTAAAAGCAACATGTGAGAGACAAGATGCTTGGCCTTTGTTGTGTATGATGAGGCATGAACTATAAGGTCTGACTGTCTTTTCAGAATGAACATTCCCAAATAAGAGAGGTGTAACGATGGGAGAAGGACATGAAGTTGCTTGGCTAGAAATTAACTTATGATTTGGCTCAGGTATGGTGAGCACAGCGTTTTCACCTTTAGTCTCAGCATTTGGGAGGCAGAAACAGGTGATTTTCCATGAGTTCAAGGACAGCCTGATCTACATAGTGACTTCCAGGGCAACAAAGGCTTCATAAGAGACCCTGTGTCAAAAACACAGTAACAACAAAACAAATCCCTGATTTGGAGAGCAGTAGAGATAAGCAACCATCTGGGTTCTCCCTAACCCCAAAATGGCTTCCTCTTTCAAGCTGTCTCTTTCCTTGCTCTTGCTCTGTGCTTTTTTCCCCAACTTGACCTTCCTGATCCCTCACGTTCTCCTCCCTGCTCCCCTTCTCCCCTACCCACTTCCCTACTACCCTGCTTCCTCCCCACCATGTGGCCAATTTATAAGAGGATCTTGTCTACTTCTCCTTCCCAGGGTGGGGGACTCATGTGTGTCCCTCTTAGGATTCTTGTTTCCTGTCTTCTCTGGGGGTTGAGGATATAGGCTGGCTATCCTTGACTTTATGTCTAATATCCACTTATGAGTGAGTACATACATACCGTGTTCTGTGTCTGTGGGAGTGGGAGAACGGGAGAGGAGACTGGGATTGGTATGTAAAATAACTTTGTTTTTAAAATAAAAAGTTACATAATACCACACAAAAAAAGCAAGCAGCTGATTTCTGATGGCACTTAAGGCTTTTTCACAGCAGGATCGGCTCCTAAGTCTCACGAGTTTCCTGAAGGTTGAAGGATTCACAAAGCGACTCCCTAAACAATTATCCCCAGTTAGGATACCTTGGCTCAGGAGACTCTCTGGCCCAGCTGTCCCCTGCAAATCTGGTAAAGAGCACCTGGACAGCAGATTTAATGAGTCACTAACAAGGATGGAGTGAGCTGCTTTTGGGATACACGTGTCAGTCATGCTCTTGTGAGTACCTCTTCCACCTCAGTCCTAAGAACACCTATAAACTCGTTGGTTCCCCAGTATGATCTTTGGTAGAATCATCACTTTCATCGGTTGTTTGTTCCCTATCTGGGGTGAGAAGATGTTGGCATCTGTACACATATCCCCTGTAAAATTTAACACAATAGCTGTGTGTGTGTGTGTGTGTGTGCCATACTAGACATTTTCCTATGATTTTTACACATTTATCATATATAACAGTGTTTCTCTACCTTCCTTATGCTGTGATTCTTTAACACAGTTCCTCATGTTGTGGAGACACCAATCATAAAATTATTTCATCACTACTTCATAGCTATAATTTTGCTCCTGTTGTGAGTCATAATGTAAATACCTGATATGCAGGATATCTAAAATGCAGTCCCTGTGAAAGGGTCATTCAACCCCATTGGAGTCACAATGCGCAGGTTGAGAACTGCCGGTATATAATGGGGAATATATGGTTCCTTCTGGGAAACTTAATATAGATATCCTCCTGTGAGAGCATCAGCAATCAGGTAATACAGATAATTGTCACCAATATGGCTGGAGGAACACTTTCAGAAATCCTAGCACTAGGCAGATTTCTAATTCAAATAGTAATTATTATCTGATTTATGAAGAAATAACCAAGTCTCAGAAAATTAAATGAAAATGAAGAACCTAGATCTTGTTTGTAATGCCATAGCTGATATACCATCAAACAAGGATCAACATCCAAGTGCCCTGTTTTCTATGCTTGGACAATGAACTGACCTTGTACAGCTTTTCTAGACTCCATTGGAGACCACAAATGCTTTTCTGCTCGCTACATTATTTTTGTCCATACAGAATTGATCCCTAAATATTATTTTTGTTAATGAAATAAATAGAAGTCACAGCTACTTTTTACAAGTTGAATTTGGAGGGAACTTGCAATTTTCTTCTTGTATTTTTATTTGTTTAAATAATAAAAAAGACCTGGAATTTTTCTGCATTGACAGGATCCCTATTAAAATAATTCAGATACTGCCCTTTGAAATATGCAGCAAGGCATACAACTCTGACACTATTTATTTTTATTTGCACCTAATATAATGATTCTGTAACCTTTTTTCTCATTTCTTAAATAAATTATACTTTTACATATTTCACCAATTTTCCATTTATTGTCTTATGAAAATCAGCTCTGAGCAACATAAAGAGAAATACGGGGGAAAGGAAGAAGAAGACTATATGGCTGGCTCATTTTGGCATAGATTCTTTAGCTGAAAAGGGTGATTGTTTGGAAAATATATATTACATAGTCATTCTTATGTAGTCCAGGGAACTATAATGAATGCACATATGACAAATCTCTGACATCAATATGCATTTGAAAAGGTGGCACAATGTAAGTATTGTCAAGGTCAAACACACAGTCATGCACACGGATATTTTTCATATACAGTAGCTTATTACACTCAGTAGATAAAATGCAGAACCAGATTTGCTGAAATTCTTTATAATCATTTCCATTTATACTAGAAACCCATCTTCTTACATTTTGCCTCTGTTCGTCTAAGTCTCTGACCCTACACTGTGGTACTTTTCTAAACTAGGCTCCTCGTACAGGCTGTCTTCATGGTTCCACACCTAACTCTCCCTTCTAATGTGGAGCTGTGATGAAAAAGAGGACCCCCCTCCCCCCGACTAAGGGGGAATGATCGCTTGACATCTGAAGAAAGTGAAATCCTAACTATTCTTTGGGAACACCCCAACAATGCAGTGTTCTACATAAGCTATTTTTACAAAACGTATTTTATCCTTTTTCTGGAAAGTGGCAGCCTGAAGTCAGGACTCAGGAGGTTGGGAGTATACTGCATTGCTAGAAGTTTCTGTAACCTTCTGAGACTCTGAGATGGCAAGGAAACTGACAGTAGCAGGAGCTGTCATCGGCCTTTAAGACAAAATCTGTCCTGGGGTTCTACAAGAATGATTGGACATCACACCCTTTAGTTCCTGAAATGTCTTTAAATGTTTCTGCTTCGTTGCCTGAGCCCTGACAGACTTCCTCGAATTCTTCTGCACTCGGCTATGTATTGCTGTGCAGGACAAGTTCTGAGCAAATATTTATGATACAATATCATGACATCATAATGATACAACCATTGATCTTTCTATCTGCTTAAATTATGAATTAAAAAGAGCTGATATTCTACTGCAATGAGTTTCTGTAACCACTCATTTTGTGTATACTTTTTCTATGAAATAAAGTGAGAATTTATTTAAATATTCAAGCTACTAGCCAACTAATGACAATATGCAAAACGCTACTACCCAACTTGAAGCTGATTAATTCAATTGCTTTTGTGTGTAGAACTGGAAAGTAATTGCTCGCTAAACCCTTCCAAACCCAATTCTTTCTATTAGAAACGCAGCAAGCACAAAACATCCAATTACCTTATTCTTCTGAGGTTAGCTATAAGCAAGTGCATTTCATAATGTTTCAATGTTCACTATTAAATTATCAGCTGCTTTAAATCAATTCATCTTTATTTAGAGGAAAATGTCTCCCCAAGCTCTCTCGGATGTCCCACAAATAGTTATCACGGAATTAAAGAGAAATCTTGCCACATCCTAACCCAACCTGCAATCTGTGTTCTCCCTCAACAAAGAAACATTTGAGAAACTAATCGCCCTCCACCTGTGGAAGAGCTCTACAGTGCTTGTAGCTACTAAGAGTGATTCATTGCAGAACAACTGAGGTCCAGCAAGGTAGATCTTCTATTTTTTTTTTCTGTAAGTGCATTTAGTTTCTACAACTTTCAAAATATTTTCATCCAAATTTATGTAACTCCTGTAGCAAATGACATAACCTTTGTTTATTGATTTGGACTTTTAGAGAATAATTTCCTAGACTGGAGAGATAGGTCAGAGGGTTAAAGTGATTATTATAAAAGCACGAGGACCTGAGTTTGAATCCTCCACATACATGAAAGAGCCAGACACCACAGGTATCTGTAATCCCAGGTTTCCTGTAGTAAGAGCGGGACTGGAAACAAGAGAATCCTGGGAGCTTGCAGGACGGCTAACCTAGTGTACGGTACAGAAAAACAACACTAACGTTCTTTCTCATACAAGTGGAAAGTGAGGTGTGGCACATGAGGGTTACCCTCTAACATGCACACATGTGCTCTATGTCATGAGCATGCAGGCATTCACAAGCATGAATGCACGCAAGCTTCATGCACACACACACACACACACACAAAATAAAAACAAAAACAGACAACAAACAAACCAAACCCCTCCCAATGATTTTCCTCCTTATTTCCTAATTTATGTCTGCTGGTTGGTTTACAGTGATGAGCACTGCTTGACCAAACATTACTGCTCTCTCCAAAAGGCCTCAGCTTTCTAGGCAAGCGTAATGTAATTATAGAAAGAGTCCTTCTCAGTCCACAGAGAATTACTTATTCTTGTAATGCAGTCCCTTTAAATATTTGAAAATATTCTTTACGTGTCTCTTTCTATGTCTTAAAATTCTTGCCTGAATTCAGTAGGAAACCTGTTAGGTCAGCTTAAAAAAAATTCTCTGCCCAACATTGTTGTGCCTTCTCTGTGGTTTGACATCTGCTGCCTTTCCACTCTGTGCGTTGACTACAGTCCCCAACTGTCGTCAGCAGATTCAGACTTGAACCTAATCTCTAGCACCTGGTGTTATCCTAGCCCATCGCACTAGTTCTGAATCAACTCTCTTTTGCTCTCTTATAAACACGAAAATGGGTTTTTTTTCTTTACCAATAGATATACTCTAAAGGTTATCAAGTCAGGGCCGGGGCAGTCAATGTGTAAACTACCACGTATTCATACTCCTTGAAACCTTTAACAAGCGTCAGTGTCATCATTGAGATATAATGACAAAAAATAAAGTATTATTAAAGTATTATTAAAGAAGACATTAAAGTATTATTATTAAAGTATTATTAAAGCAGACATCATCTACGCTTTTCCTTCTGACACTGTTCCATTTTCCAGGCTGATAGGCTAGAGTTAACAGATGATTAAAATTGCTGTTATTCAACTTACATCTTACACTTTCTTTATATATGTTCATGCAATGTTTTTTCACATTAGCCCAGCAAAATATAAATGAGATTATTTGACATGACTAACCTATTTATAGGCATTTGGATTATTTATTTGAAAACTGAATATATTAAAATAATGAGCAGTTTTTAAAAATCATGACAAAAATTTATGCTAAAGAAATCCATGATTATAATTTGTCTTTAAAATAGGTAATTATTGGAATATTGAAAACAGATTCAATGCACTATCAGAGATGGTTTAATAAACTGCAGTATGTCCTCATGACAGAATGGTATGTAACTACTCAAAATAATACAGAAGATCCTTCTACATAAAACTTTAAATGATTATTTAATGAATTGTTAAGAATATTTTGTTGAATCTTCTATATAGTTGCATATTACACCCTAGTAGATTATGATTATAAATACTTTTTCCAATTCCTGGAACCTTTTTAGCTTCATATAGTCTCATGGAGTCCTTTTAAAACACTATCTGAAAGTTAATGTCATAGAACATTCTCTCTATGCTTTTATACTTTACAGTTGCAGGTCTTGTATATATATATATATATATATATCTTTAATTAATGATGATTTAATAATTACACGATATAAAATAAGGGTAGAATTTTATCCCTTTGTGTGTACATAATTAGTTTTCCCAACACCATTCATTGGTGAAGCTGCATTATACTCATTTTGTTTTCTTGGCCCCATTTTTGAAAAATCATTTGACTGTTTTGAGTTTTAATCCATATAATTTGATGTTGATTATTGTCTTGCTGTATTGTGTTTATTGTGTTAAGGTGTGTCTCTTGTATCCCTAATCTCTCCAGGACTTTTATCATGAAAGAGGGTTGGATTTTGTCAAAACTCTGTTCTGTACCTAATGAGATGATCATGCTTTCTTTTTTCCAGTTTGTTTACATGTTGGATTATTTACTGGTTTTTATATATTGAGACATCCCTGCATCACTGGGATGAAATCCAATTGATCACTGTGGATGACCAATTTGATGTGTTCTTGGATTTGCATTGCAAAACTCAAAACAGTTCCAGTATTTTCAGAAACAAGACAAGGTTGTCTGCTTTCTCCCCATCTATTCACCACAATAATTGAAGCTTTAGCTAGAGCAATGAGACAACTTAAGGAGACCAAGCGAATACAAACTGGAAAAAAAAAGGTCAAAGTATTATCATTTCCAGATGATACATAGAACAGGATACATCAAAATTCCACTAAGAAACTCCTACAGTTGATAAACACTTTCAATGAAGAGGCTACATACAAGATTAACTCAAAAAATAGCCCTCCTATATACAAATGGCAAATAGACTGAGAAAGAAATCAGAGAAACAATGCCTTTCATAACAGTCTCAAATATAAAATAAATGATGTTAAAACCTATCTGATAAAAACTTCAAGTCTTTGAAGAAAGAAATTGACAAAATTATCAGAAGATGGAAAGATCTTTCATGCTCATAGTTCAGTAGATTAGCATAGTAAAATTGGCTATCCTACTAAAAGTAATCTACAGATTCAAGGCAACGCCCATCAAACTCTCAACATAATTTTTTATATACCTTGAAAGGACAATTTTCAATTTCACATAGTAAAATAAACAAACAAATAAAAACCTTAGGATAGCAAAAATATTCCTGAACAATAAAAGAGATATTAAGGGCATCACTGTCCCTGATTTCAAGTTGAACTACAGAACCACATGAGATTGGCATTAAAAACAGACACAATGATCAATGGAATCAAATTGAAGACCAGGATAAAAATACAAACACATATGAACATCTGATTTTTGATAAAGAAACCAGACGTGCACACTGGAAAAGACAGCATCTTCAACAAATGGTGCTGGCCAAACAGGATGTCTGCATGTAGAAGAATGCAAATAGATCCACACTTACCACCTTGCAGAAAACTCAATCTCAAGTGGATCAAAGACCTCAACATAAAACCAGATACACTGAACCTGATAGAAGCGAAAGTAGGAAATAACATTGAAGGCATTAGCACAGATATGATTTTCTGAACAGGACACTTATAGTGCAGGCACTAAGTTCAGCAATTAACAGATGCGACCTTGTGAGACTGAAATGCTTCTGTAAGGCAAAGGACATTGTCAACTAGAAAAAGTCGTAGCCTACAGAATAAGAAAAGAATTTTACCAACTCCACATCTGATAGAGAACTAATATCCAAATTACATGAAGGATTCAGAGAACTAGATATCAAAATCCAAATAATTCAGTTAAAAATGGGATACAGATGTAAACAGAAAATCTTCAGTAGATTAATCTCAAATGCCTGAATCACTCTTAAGGAAATGCTCAGCATCCTTAACCATCAGGAAAATGCAAATCAAAACATTTTGGGATTTCATCCTACACATGTCAAAATGGCTAAGATCAAAAATAAAAGAGATAACTCATGTTGGCCAAGATGTGAAGCAAGGGGAACACTCGCTCCTCCATTGTGATGGGAGTATAAATTTGCACAGCCATTATGGAAATCATTATGCCATTTCTTCAGAAAAGTAAGAATTTATCTTAAGACCCAGCTACATCATTCTTGGGCATATACCCACAGGATGCTCCGTTCTACCATAAGGATACTTGATCAACCATGTTTGTTGTGGCTCTATTCATAATAGCCAGAAACTGAACATAACATAGATATCTCTGTACAGAAGAATGAATAAAGAAAATGTGGAAGAATACACAGTAGAGTATTATTTAGCTGTTTAAAAGGAATGACACATGAAATTTGTAGGAAATGGATTGAACTGGAAAAAAAAAAACATCATGAGTGAGGTACCCTAGGCCCATAAAGAGAAATATGGTATGTTTTCACTTATAAATGGACATGAATCATTAATTAAATGATAACAAAGCTACAATTGATAGATCCAGAGAGGTAAGATAGAAGAGTCTAAGTCAAAAAACATGTATATTCCTAGGAGGGGGAAATAGAATAGATTTTATGAATGGACTCAGGGCTATAAAGACAAAAGTTGGGGGTCTCCAGTAGAAACAAGACGGATGAAGAGGGTAGAAGAAGACATTGCTAGAATTGTGGGCTGCATTTGGAGAATAGTACAGAAACCTAGTGCAGCAGAAACTTCTCGGATTAGATGATGGTGATCTTAATAAGGAATCCTAAGAATTGGAGGTAAGAAATCTCAATTAGCCATCTCTGGTAGTCAGACAAGGCTTTCAGTGGAGGGACTGGGTTGTATTCATTTGAATTGTTGGCCAAAAGGGTTTCCTAAAAATCCTCTAACAACCCAGAGTGATGCTAAGACAAAGGGGTATTCTCTGCAAACTGATGGGGTGGGGAGATGGGCATTGCCAAGGAAAACCATCCACACAAATCATTGACCATGGAGAAGTTCATCTGGTTCCTCCACAGAGCCTTCACTGCGTGTTCTAATAGTTTTGGTGTGGGAAGGTACCTTGCAGGCTACTGAAAGAGAAATGTGGACAATAACCCAGCCACAAAACATTTGACCTACTATCTGTCCTGCCTGAAAATATGCTAGGGCAATAACAATACAGGACTTGAGAGTAGCCAGTCAGTGTCTCATTTGACTTAAGGACCTCTCCACAAGAAGGAACCCTTTCCTGAGAAGAACAAGAGACTGGATAACCTGGGGGTAAAACTAAACAATACTGTTCTGAAAAAAAATCAACAAGAAAAAAAATCAACTGACTGCAAGTATGTGGATTTATCCCTGGGCTCTCCATCCTGCTTCCATAATCAATATGTCTCTTTGTTCCAGAAACACAGCATAGAGGTCACTATGTTGTGGTGATTTACTTTGAAGTCAAACATAGTGATGCCTCTAACTTACTATTCTTGTTCAAGTCTGTATTAGCTATATAGGGTATTGTGAAAATGACATAAATTTATATTTAAAAGAAAATGAAAAAATACCTAGATATATATGGAGATTCAAAGTATCAAAACTTTGAGAATCAACAAACTTAGTTCAAAGGGAAAGGATTATGTCAGTAAACAAACATCAGAAGCTGGTGTCATTTTGGATCTGTCTCATTCACGATGATTTTTTTCTCGATCAATCCATAATACTCCATTGGGAAAACCACGTTTTCATTATTTATTCATATATTGATGGACATCAAGTCTTTTGCAATTTCTACAAACCACAGTACCAGAGAACCTAGACAACAATGAGGACACTAAGAGAGACTTTCATAGATCTAATCTACATGAGAAGTAGAAAAAGACAAGATCTCCTGAGTAAATTGGGAGCATGGGGACCTTGGGAAGGGTTGAAGGGAGAAGGGAGGGGCAGGGAGGGAAGGAGAGAAAAATGTAGAGCTCAATAAAAATCAATTTTAAAAAAAGCAGAAAAAAAATAGAATAGCCGTGAACACAGGTGAGCAGTGTCTCTGTAGTAGGATGTAGATTCCGTGAACTACATGCCCCAAAGTGGTATAGCTTGATCTTGAGAAGCCTGTGGCTGACACTGGTTGGGTGGCCAAGAACCAAACAACCTGAAACTAGACAGACTCTGGACCTAGTGTTCTGCTAAAGCAACACAGCAATGATAAACTGTTAATGGCATTTTACCCATAGATCAGTTTCTCACTCAGCCTACATCAGCCAACATCAACCTCCATCTTTCAATTAATGGAAACAAGTAGAGAGGCCCATAGCTCATCGGTGCGGAGAGAGTGAGAGGCTGAGAACATTCAGTTCTAAATGAGATGTCTCCATCAACCTCTCCACCCAGGGCTCGGGGATCCATGAGGAGCGGAGACAAAGATTTTAAGAGAAAATGCAGATGAAGGACACCCGAAAGAAGCATTTTGGACAAGACAATGACGCACATGTGAGCTCACAGAGATTGGGGCAGCGTCCATAGGAACCACACAAAGTCTAGTCCGGGTGTGACCGCATCACTGCGAGAAAAGTGGACAAGAACCCCATCCTTAACCCAAAAGATCTCCAAGTGACAACTTCTGGCAAGGGAAAAATTAGTTTCTTCAAGGGAATGTCAATTGGAGCACTAACCACATTAAGCGCAGCACAAGCCCAGAAGCAGATGTCAACACCAAATAAACAGAGTGTTGTTTTTGAAGAACTTTTTTTGTCTTACACTGGTAAGTTTGTTTATTTAAACATTACTTGCTATTTTCTTCTTTATCATGGTTTTTGGTTTTGTGTTGTTATGAGTTTTCTGTGTGTGTGTGTGTGTGTGTGTGTGTGTGTGTGTGTGTGCATTTCTCATTATCTTCCCTCTATCTGTTTGCTTTGTTTTGTTCTGCTTTGGTTTGCTGCTTTTTTTTTTTTTTTTTTTTTTTTTTTTTTTGCCTGTTTGTTTTCTAAAGCGAGAAGGAAATAAGCTGTGGAGTTAGATAGGAGATAAGATGAGGTAGGAAGGATCTGATAGAAGACGAAGGAGGGGAAACTGATCAGAATGTGCGTGAATATTTTTATTTTCAATAGAAAATTGACTAATATTTAGGTAGCTTCCTAGAAAAAGATAATCAAACAAATTGAACCCAGAAATGAGTACTACAAAAAGAGCAAAAATTAGAAGAACTTGCTATAAGCTAACAAAAAGGATAACATTGAAAAGTTCATAAATCCCTCGATTCATGTGTGCTCTATAATTATCCCTAGTGACATTTTTACTTTCAAAAAATATAGGAAATATTGTATGGACCATGCAAGGGCTTCCTCTGTCTCTAGTAAGTTTATTCATTCATCCAGAAATCACAAAATACTAATAACGTTCAGGTTTGAAGTATTATTTTCACAATTAAAGGGGTGGTTGCTACATTGGAAAACATAAACGGATTTAAATTGTGGGAATGACAGATTCCAGCCCCACAATAAGTGCAATGCATTCTTTCATTCATCTTTGGGGTGCTTATGAATAACCTCCTTGAGAAAATATCAGAGGCAGCCTAGTGCTGAGAGAGAAAACTGGCCAGGAAATGGCAGGGTTTACATTTGAAAGACGTGAAATTGAATGTCTTCATTATGGTAGTCGATATTCAGATATAAATAATCATTAAAATCATGAGTATATATCAAATCAGAAATTCTTTTTTCTTTATTTAAAATGAAAATCCTGGCAAAATATTATCTCCAAATATGTTAAATTACATGAAGTCCTCCGACTGGAACATATTTGCTGAATGAAACATCTCTAATTATTGATTCTGACTTCAACATATAATATAAATGTATTTGACATAAATATAATTACCATTTAAGTTTATTGCTATTTGAGAAGCCATATAACTAGAAAAGGCAGTTATTGAAATTAAGTATGAATAACAGTATATTGTCAAGCACATATGTGTATGTTGATCAATGGAAAAGAGCAAACAGCCTGGATTTTGCAGAACAGCTGGATATGAGACATGTGAAGTGAAAAATCACTGGGTTTTAAAATGGGATTTTAAATGAATTTTACTGTGTACATTGGTGAGTGTATTAATAAGATTTTTCTAACAAACCAACATAAACTTACTTGCTGACTTAATTCAAAATTTATTTTTGGTCATAGTCTAACTGAACGGTGAAGCTTCTGGCAGTCAGGTAAACTTTCCTGGGATCTTCCTTGTCAGGAGTTACTAGGGTCATCTGAAGAACATGATAAGAAAAAAAATGACATTAGTTACTTGTCTGGTGAAATACAGAAAAATGGCACAATCATGATTCAATCTAGAAACAATAGGAAGGGTGCAAAACATTATCTGTTATAAATAGCATTGAGGAAAAATAGAGAACCACAAAAGTGTTGATAAACACCCTACTCAAAGCACTATTACTCAAACGTATAAAGAGGCATTAAATTTGATAATTGAAAGTCAACTTCAGAATGAAAATGGACGGGATGAAAGTAGATTGCTCACAGAACAGCATGTTCAGTAGGCCCTTTCCTCTTTAAGTTACACACTTCTACTGTTGTTCACCGGTAAAAACTCCAAAAGTTTCGAAACATCTTAAACAAAACTTTGGAGAGTGGGATTGATATGATGAAACAGCTTTATAAGCCTTCCCTTTTAATATGTTATTTTCAAGTACTTCTTCCATTTTTAAAGAATGTTGCAAGGTATATGGAGATTATTGGTTATTTTGCAGCTTTTCTTTGAAGTGGGTTTTCCAAAGTGAGATTACTGGGGCAAACGATGAATACACTTTTAAATTGTAAATAAGTCTAATACTCTTTCAACAGGCACACGCCATTTAAATTCTGCTAACACTTTATTTACATTGCAAGCACTTCATATATCTAGCAAAAAGTGTACAGCACATGATTAGCAGTAAACAGAAACAAACCTTGCCGAGCACCTCCCCCCTCCCCCTGCACTCTAAGCTCTAGAATCCGGTTCGCGAGCTTCAGGCAAGGGGCTGGAGGTTGAGGAAACACACACAGAGACAGACAGACATACAGACCACCTATCACTGGTACAAAGGCCCTTCTTTAATAGCACCACGGAGGCTTTAATACCCAGCAGTCAATGGTCAACAGGTGAAAATCCCATCCTCTGAGCCTCTAGGCAAGGCACAGCTTTTAGTAACTTCAATTAGAAGATTCTAGACAGGGAAGAGCAGCTGAAGGCCAGGACTCCAATTGGTCCCAACAAAACCTAATGGTGCATAAAAATGAACATGCAACAAGAGAATGGAACAGCAAAAAAATAAAGTTAAATAAATAAAAACGAACAAAAAAGTTGTTGCCACATTTTAAGAAGACTTGTTCTGGCAGAGGGTCCAGGTTTGGTTTCCAGCACCCATATGGCAATTCACAGCTATCTGCAAATCCGGTTCCAGAGCATCTGACATCCCCTTCTGCCCTCTGCAGGCACCAGGAACAGGCATGGTACACAGACATATATAAGAAAATATACTCATTTGCATAAAATAAATAAATCTAAAAAATCAAGATTAGTAACGATGGGAATATATATTTGATCTTATACCAATTTTTAGCCTGAAGAAATTGGATAAAGGAAACAGAATAATATGCTAAGATATGTGGGAATTAAGATCAAGAGGAAACAGTGATATAAACATGAGATACAACTTAAAACACATTTGAATTTCTCATTTGGGTAAGCATGGTGACTGAATCTCAAAGATTATAAAAGTACTGATTTCCCAATTGAAAGCAAGTTGAATTTACAAATTAAAATTCATGGTTAACTTTCTTCTAAAAAATGCCCAAGAATTTATTTTTCTGCTTTTTTTTTTTTGAAGTGCATCAGTGCCAGGGAAGTCAGTCCATCATCAGACTGATATTAGTTCTATCATTGCCCTGCTCTGTCTCCACTAGATAGGATTTAGAGAGTTAACGAAAGTTCTCAAATTTTCTGATCTATAAAATACAGATAATGAAAAGGTCTACCAGACACGGCTGAGTCCTGGAGGGACTTGCCTGGCTGTGGGGAAAAGGCTGTCTTACTACAATGTACTAAATGGCATCATTTACCTAGATCCATCTTATTAAAATTTCAATCACAAGTCACATCACACTTTTGATTATTATTATATATAATTCATCGTGCACTCATCATGGTAACTTCTGAAAGGAGACTGAATGGCACGATGCCTACCACCAAGTACTTTCATGATGCCAAAAACTATAGATAAAATTTTAACCTTCTAAATGAGATAACATATTGACCATTACTACTCAACGTCAAGCATCTCGAACTTGAAAATATGAAGCCCAAAATATCAACATCAAACCCTTTGAAATCACATATGACCCTACCGTAAGGAATTCCACACCAGATCTCACACGGACATCTCACCCACATGGCAGGTGCATGGAACAGAATTCTGTAAACTTGCTTTCAGGTATGTATAGAACTTGTAAATGAGTCATAAATTAATAACACCTTTGGACTTCAGTTCCATTTCTTAAAGAGCCACCAAGCTAAAAAACAAAGCATCCTGTAACACATGTAGTTTCATCCATTTTGAACAACAGGCAAAAGCCCGTTCCAGTGGGAGAGTTCAATCTCAGTTACGGTGATTGTGATGGTGCTCCCTTAGCCTGATTGAAATTGGCTTTTATCAGTTTGAATCATTACTGTGTTTCTGACCTCTGGGTTCATTGAATGATTAGTCCTTTTATTGAAAAGATGGAACATTACAATTTCTCAATCAGGAAGATAGAAAACGTAGTCATTTGTAATCACTGGGCTCTAGGTTTGTCACGCATCATTTTGTTTGGTGGAGAAAATTGTACCCTTTACAGATCTGCACACACGGATGGGCTGGGACTCCACTTTTACTTTATCAACCTTTTGTTTTCTCATGAGCCAGTTTCTTGCCTGAAGAAAGGCTGTGGTTTAACTACTCAGTTACCCCAGGCTCTTCATCCCCTTAACTATGATGCATTGTTTCTTCTGAGAATGTAGCTCGTCTGCTTTGTTGCCTATCTTTTAGTGTTTTGCTTTTTTTTTTAAAAAAAATATCTCCATTTATACTTTCTAGGTACATAAGTGTTACCTGTGACCAAATACTATGTGAAGAAGACGCTTAAAAGAAATCCCACATTAGCTCAGAATTGAGAAATAGTTGGGTATCAATGGTTTCACACAGTGCTGGATCCTGGGTGTTGACAATACTGCCCAGCCAGGTCAGATGCACCCAGTTACAGCAGTGGCAAGACTGTCTATGGAGATACCTAACAGCCTTCTTGACTGGATTTGAGTTCTAATGCACAGGAGACATTTCCTACCTGGTGCTATAATCAAGATAAACATACATGGCTGGGGAAGTCATAGAACTACTGATAATTTTCTAAACATTCATGTTATCTGCTGGGATACTAACTCCTAATTCCCGTGGGTCCAATGACCTGGGATAGATGTGCGAAGTCAGAAGAATGACAGAACTCTGACTACCTGTTTCAAACAAGTGACCCCCAGATAGCCAGAGTCATATTTTGGTGTGGGAGAATTGTCTGTATTCTGTCAATCATATTTTAATAAAACACTGATTGGCCAGGCAGGCAGGATAGGCAGGAAAGCCAGACAGGAAGTAGAGGTGGAGCAAAGAGACTGGGAGTATTCTGGGAAGCAGGAAGCTCCCTCCGCCATTCCTGCCCAGACCACCGGAGAGGAAAGATGTAAGCTGCCCAGCTGAGTGGCTAATGTAGATAAGGATAATGGGGTAACATAGGTTATAAGAACTAATAAGTAGCCTGACCTAATGGGCCAATCAGTTTATAATCTTATGGAGTCCTGTGTGTGATTTTCCTTGGGGTATGCCAGCTGTGGGGTACCGGGTGGGAAGGAAACCCCAACAAGCCGGCCCCCTCATGTTACAATATTTATTTATACAATCTGAATAGTTCTCATGAAATTAAAAAGCAGCACATGTTTTTATCCATTGAGCTATGTTTTCAGAATCCTAAAATAACTTTCTGCAAGGATAAACATCCAATAGGATTTTAAAATACCTGAATTGCTTGCTTACAATTGATATGATATTGAGTACACACAAAATGCTGTCTCCCAGTAACCTAATAAACCGATATAAGAAACTGCCAGGACTGGCGAGTTATCTCTGCATAAAGGAGGAGAATGATACAAGACTGACAACGTAGTTCAGTCCAGAACCCAAGCAAAGAAGGAGCAAAGAATCAATGCCACAAAGTTGTCCTTAAACTTCCATGTGTGGTCCTCACAAATGTCCAATTATAAAAACTAAAAGAATAGAGCTGTCTCTTACCTTAAATCGTTTAAAGCGTCACGGAAAACAAATGAAGAAAAATAGTTATTCAAGTGACTTACGTAAGATCTATGTGTCATTGTTAGCCCGTGTCAGCACTTCTCAACCCGTGGGTGGCAAACATTGGGAAGCACATATTCATGATGGTCTTAGGAGCTGAAACACCACTCCGCAACACACTTACAGTTATGAAGGAGCAACGAAAATCATTTTATGGTTGGGGAATATGAGGGTTGCATCATTAGAACCACTGGCCTATGGAAGAGTGAGAATCACCTCCCTCTCCAACTTCCTCATAGGAATAAAAGTGTCAACCTGCAAAGAAAATAGAAGCAATGGTTCTAAGGCCTTTTCTTAAGGGAAAGACTGGTATAATATGGAAGAATAAGAATACATATGTATTCTATTAAGGAAGGCATTGCATGGGTAAATGATTTGATTTAATCAAGTTCTAATTTTAGAACCAGCCTTTAGCTTTGCAATAATGGATTGTAATTGCTGATGCAAAAATAATAATTCTGTAAATCTGGGTAAGGATCATTAAACTTGATAGCAAACTTCAAAAAACATTTTCTTTTAATTAGAGATGTTCATCAGTTCACAATAATTCTGTTAGAACTGTGATTTTTGAATCCAGCTATTCTCATAAAAATTAGTAGCAGTTTAAACAAATAGAAATTTTAAGAACCTCACAATTTGACATGCTAATATTTTGAAAGTCTTTTCAACTTATATATTGAATATTAGTTTTTAAAACAAATCTTGTCCCCACTATCTCTGCACTATGAATTTGCAAACCATTAAACTGAATAAAATACTAGAGAAAAGTAACTTCTTTCTTTCTACCCCTTCCTTCAGCACTTTTCCTTCATGGTAATTCGCAGTGAGCTCAGAAAGTGCAAAAGTCAACCACCGTGTCAACGACCTTAAAAAGTAAGCATGCATTCTAGGACGTCTTTGATTGTTATCGCTCATTTTAATCTCCAATATTTCCATTTCTACCAATTTAGAAGGGACAATTATTCTAAAATTTAATTTTTTGTATCTACTTCCCTGGGTTTGCATCCTTATAACAAATTTAGCCTACATAGTGCTTTGAGAACTATTACTTTTATAAAGGTTGGTTTAATCACGACTGTGAAAGGCCTTAAGATAATATTTGTAGTCAAGAAATGGAGTGATGTAAATTCTGGACACTTGTATTTAGAAACTCATTCTCCTCAGAAATATGTCTTGTGAGTAATCTTACTGAAGATAAACATACGAACTAAGAAATATGTACTCACAGGTCTAGTCACTTCTAACCTATATACAATCATGAAGTGCTAGAGAACACAAAATGCCAACACGTGACCAAGTCACCGATAACATACTTACTTCATGGAACTCTCTTATAATAGCTGTAAGGAAGAATGAAGAAATAAACCTCTGACCTTTGCTACTATCGACTCCAGTACACACAGTTAGGTGAAACATGAAGAGACTGAGTACTTTCATGAATGCACCCACTGTCTAGACAAAAAGAAATTCAAAATGGATTAACTTGTCATTAATGAGACTTACTGTTCACAACATGGTAGGATAATGGAATGCTGCAAACGGAAATGAGGAAATAGTATAGACATCTTAAAGAGCACTTTGAATGCACTTATATAGTTTGATGCTGAGACTTAATGAAATGCTTCACATTGACAAAAACTAAATAGGTAATTGAAAAAACTGGGTTATGGTAAAAGTTTAAAACTGAACCCAAGAAGTAACCATTGAACTAAAATATGAATGAACAACGTAATCCACTTATAATAGTTGGTGAAAAATAGAACTACCTTCAGTAATTTCATGAAATTATATTTGACTGTGTTTTACAATTGTAATGATAATGCTTAAATTTAGATACTATATTCGAGGTCCTCAATGTTTCAAATGGAAATTTAGTTAGTACCTTATAAACTATGTGTTTTAAGACCAAATGAACAATTTATTTATATATTGTGTATCTGAGAATCAAGTTTACAACAACAACAAAAAATCTCTTTTAAAATGAGGAAAAATCAAAGGATACAATGAACTCCTAGTATTGGACTGCAAGTGAAAGCATACACATGAATTCTTGGTTTAATTGTTTAATTATGTTTAACAGATACATACTGGCATATATACATGTATATTTATATATTTATATACATGTATATATGCCATATATGAGTGTTTTATATATGTCATATATGTGTATATTTTATATATGTATATATGTCAAATATATGTATATATATATATATAGAGAGAGAGAGAGAGAATCAAGAGTAAGTTTACACAAAAGATGCACAAATCACATATAGAAACCCATGTGATCACAAACTGGGATAATTTTAGGAGAAAAGAAAATACTTTTAGTATTGTATTACAATTAACAAAACAAAATAAATTATTTATAAGTATATGCTGCTATAAATAATTGAATTGATAAGTAGAGGGGTGGAAGAAGCTTGCCTTTATGGAGGAATTTGAGTCAATCAAGGTGAGAGAAAGGGAGAAATGGAAAATCACTATTATAAAAAGAACTTGGCAATATATTACAGACAAAAGGAATTAGTGACTCTAAAATGATTTAGTAAAAGTTTGAGGAAAATAGCATTTATGCACACTGTCAAAATGTTTCTGCCTAAGACACTTATGTGTCTTAGGCAGAAACAGTAGCATTGCAATGGAGAATTTGGCAGACACTTTCTTTTGGAAATCCTCTAATTACCACCAGAATAAAGACACTTTGATTTGCTTCCCTGACATTCGCCAAGCACAGCACAGAGAAGCAGGCAGCGTTCAACATTCGTGTCCTAAATCCATAAATTCAATCTAATAGTGAGAAACCAAAACCAAAGGAAACCAAGGACTATCCTCAAGTAACTACCCAGTATCTTCAGACTCATGAAAGGCAAAAGGAGATTAAAGAAATGGGACAAGCTGGGACAGAGTCAGGAGCCATGACCACTAAAATGGAATTCCAGATCAAATCTTCACCATAGAGATACCACAAGTCCTCAAACTATCACTCTCAGCAAGGATGACAGTGTTTTGTCAGTGTCTGGTTTTGGTTCTTCATAGTGTAGTGTGGTTATTCAATGTTTAGGATAAAAGCAATATGGGTAACAGGGATATGGGAAAACAGAACCACTCTTCATTTTTACATAAATCTAAAGTTCTTTCTAAATATAGTTTATTTAAAAAAGAAAAATGTGAGTCAGATTCCAAAACACAGCCAGTAATAAAGAGTCCATTAAAATGTTCATTGGGTGGGTAGTGAGGAGGGGAGGACCTGAGAGGACTTGTGGGAGGGGAAAGGATAGAATCAAAACGTATTGTATAAAAACTTGCAAAAATTAAAAATTGTAATTTAAAAGTTCATTGGAACCACATTTTAGTTATACTATATTTGAAAACATTTATATTTAATAACAGAGAATAAATACAGTCATACAACAGGAAATTTTGAGAGGATTCAGTCTATTTTTCAAATTTAAAAAATTTCTCTTATATATCCCATCCAACCTTAGTTTCTCCCTGTTTCTCTCATTCACCTCCTCCTTCAGATCTGTTTCCTCTCCATTTCCCTTCAGAAAAGGGCCAAGCTCTGTTTGTTCCTAACACCAGTGTTCATGTATGTATAGAAAGACAAACACTACCAAAGAATTTTATAGAATCATTCCAAACAACATAAATATCTGTACCTGTGTAAACCACAGGATGGTTGCTGATGAATTAAGTGCCTATTTCTATGTTTGATTAAATACTATAACAATACTACCAGTTTTTTTCTATTTATCTTTTGCTTGCTCATTTATAATTTTCCAAACAATGCTTGCATTACATTTTTCTTTAAGACAGGGTCTCTCTATGTAAACTTGCCTGGCTTGGAGCTCACTGTGAAGATTAGACTTGTATTGAAATCAGACATCCACCTGTCTTTATCTCCGACTTTCTGGGATTAATAGTGTGTACTCCCAGCCTGAGGATGTGGTGGTACATTATTGCAAAGCAGAGGCTAATCACAACCTTCATGGCTGAAGCTTTGGAAGTTAAACCTAGTGTTCTTAATCTTGTGGAGTGAGGATGAGAATGCTACCAAGGCAAACTAATATGTGGGAAAAAGAACTCTTATGATGTTCAGATTTAATAATATGACACAACGGAAGAGGAACACATAGATCCATCTTTAAATGAGCATGCTTGTCAAATGGTTTAGACCAGACTCTGTTCCTAGGAAACGGGAAAACCACACCCAAAGACACAAAGAAAGGTGTGCTGGTAACAATTTTTAGCTCAAGGTTTCTAACTGGTTGCTTTGAATTGTAAATTCCTTGGAAGAGAGACTTTTGTACTTCCGATAGATTCTGCTTTTTATGAATAAAAGAATGCCCAAATAGACTTCCTATGATGTTTTAATCTCTTGATTTCCATTGCTTTTGTTTTCTTACAAACTACATAAAACCTTGTCTGTATAGGTTAAGAAAATCACCATTTAAAAAAATGCTAGAAATTATCTTCACACACAGCCCTACAATTCAGTAAGCACTGTGTAGTCTTTTCAATAATATTTTAAATACTTTTGAAATACTACTTTACAGTTATCTATTAATATATGTGCACACCAGTTTTTCAGAGAGGATGCTGATCTATAATCTTCCTTTTGTCCTTTGGTGCTATCATTTTAGAATCATATTAAATATTTTTATGCATTATGACATTTTCTCTTTTTTCCCCCACTAGCAGAGGTCAGTTGCTTCTGTGGGTGTCCCCATCATAGTCTTGATCTCTTTGCTCATATTATTGCTCCTGCCTCTCTTCAACTGGATTCCAGAAGCTCAGCCTAGGACTTAGTTGGCGATCTTTGCATCTGCTTCCTTCAGTTACTGGATGAAGGTTCTATGATGACATTTAAGGTAGTCACCAATCTGCTTATTGGAGAAGGGCAGTTCAGGCACCGTCTCCACTATTGTACTTAGAGTCTTAACTGGGATCATGCTTGTGGATTTCTGGGAATTTCCCTAGTCGGGAGGAAAGAAAGAATGGGGAGAACCTGGGAGATTGGGAAGGTCAAGTTGGGGTAGGGACAGAAAGGGAGAGCAACGAAAGAGATATCTTGATAGTGGGAGCCATTATGGGGTTAGCGAGAAACCTGGCATTATGACTTTTAAAAATATTAAAGCCAGTCAAATTTTAACTTGTTTTTATTTTACCTCATTTTTTATATCTCCATGAAAGTAATGAGGACAGAAAAATAGAATTTGCGTATGATCCAACAATCCTAGCCCAGAGCATGATTCTGAAGGACTGTGTGTCCTGTTACAAACATGCTTGCACATGCGTGTTCACTGTTACTCTACTCAACATAGCCAGGAAACGGAACTGCATCAGATGTTTAACAGCTGGTGAGTGGATAACGAAAATGTGTTCATATATGCAATGGAATATTATTCACCTTTTAAGAAAGTGAAGCTATCAGATTTGCAGTTAAATGGAGAGAGCTACAAATAATTCTTGGGGTTTTTATTTTTCTTTATATCTTCTTTACCCAATGTTGACTCAGTAGTGTGTTGTTAAGCTTCCATGAATCTGAATATTTTCTCTCCTTTCTTTTGTTATTGATATCCTTTTTTAAGTCAAGGTAGACAGACAGAAGAATGTGATTTCAATTTTCCTGCTTTGAAAGTGATATAAAAATAGTGTGTTAGTTACTTTTATATTGCTATAAAAAAAAAGGACATAGCCAAGGCATCTTCTAAAAGGAAGAGGACATTTGGGTTGGGATAAAATCCCACCACCATCATTGCAGGAGAAGCCCGGCAGCAGGCAGATATGGTGGCTGGAGCAGCAATCACATATTGTACCACTAGCACAGGGCAGAGAGCATGACTCGTGACTGCTGCTGTGAAACCTCAGAGCCTGCCTGTCACCAGTGACATGCTCCTCCACAAAGGCTACACTTCCTATAAACACCCAAACAGCATCAGCAACTGAGGACCACGTACTACACACATGAGTTTCTGAGACACGTTAGCATTCAAACCACCACACATCATTTTCATTTAACCAGTTCTTCGCATCCTTTCCAACTGTGAGCTACCTCTACATAAGATCAATCGCCACATTTTACATCTCATTTTCATGTGGCTGGAGAGGAGGCTTAGAGCTGAAGCGCTGTACTGCTCTTGCAGAGGACTCAGGTTCAGTTTTCAGCACCAGCGCCTGGCAGCTCCCAACAACCTGAAACTCCAGCCCCAGGAAGACCTGGCCCTTGAGGCCTCTGCGACAACCTCTACTCAGGTGCACAGACCACACACGCCCACAAAATTAAAATTCACAAAATTAAATATTTAAGTATTTTGTTCACAACCTAGCTTATTATAACCAAGTGTTCTATTTATCTATAATCAAAAATAAGCCTTCATTTTTTGATAGAAATATTGGCAAGTATAAAAAGCCCCTTTAATTTGATGCTTGAATAAGCTATGAAAAATTTAATAGCTGGGATGGAAAGATACATTTCTGACATGGACTAGCAACTTCCTAAGGTATTGCGATGTAAAATATTAATTCTGCAGCTCCTTCAGGGTTAACTGATCCAAATTTAAGCTTGAGTATCCTAGACTGTTGCTAAGCAACCTGTGAGTTGCTATGTTTAAAATTTTAGGAGTTTATAACTAATGTATTGTTCACTGAATTTCTTATTGGACCATAGGAAGCAAAGGCTTTTGTTAGAGGGAAAATACTAAATAAAACAGTGAAGCCTAAAATTAAATAATTGCTGGCAACCTAAGCTGCCTGGAAGGTTACATTTGCTATATATTGAGTGACTGCTGAAGAAATTCAGCTTACTTGGAGAATGAAAGTCATTTTAGGAAATTAATATTTAATATGTCAATAATCATTTTAAATGAGTAGAACCTCTCAGAACCAGATGTTGGTGATATCATTGTAGCCTCATTTTTAATACCCCCATTCCTCTTCAGTGTTCGGTTTCTGCACTTGCTCCTTGAGTCAGTGTCCACTGTTTACATCATTCAGTGGTCCAGCCTTGCACATGAGCGTGCTTCTTTCCATTCCCAGCCCTTTTGCTCTGTAAATGACGTCCAAGTACTGCAGTGCCCGTGATGTTCAGCTCCCTCTCATTACACGTCTGCAGTGATCTGTGTAATCTGGTGTTTCCCCTGACGGATTAGCACATCTGTGCCAGAGAAGTCTGGCATTAGATGAGGCCATCAGAGCACAAAAGTGTCCAATTACCAGAACTGTGTTCATCGTTGAGGTGAATAATATGGTTTTGCCTTTTTCTTGGTTTTTTTTTTAACCTCTCCCCAGCTAGGAAGTAGAGAGGAATGGTACCCTTTGTCAAAGCCAACATATAACATCTAGCAAGTCATGTTGTTCTAAATATTGAGAGCAAAATCAGAATAAGATATAAGGTGATCACAGAGTGGTGAAGTTGCTAGAAAAAAATGGCAATTGTAAAGTTAAGCACAAAATGTAGCATTGTAATGTGAAGTACAGAGTGGAAAAAGTGCATACGGATCTAATTCCCTTGCTAAAAGCTTTGCTTATAATCAGTCTCAAAATATACAAGTCAAATCTATTGGGACATGTGGTGTATGGAAAATGACTGAAGATGGAAAGTTTAAAAAAAGCTATTAGATAAGCAGTGATCTGAAGCACTCATCGGCTTTCTGTAACCATGAGAAAATGGACTTAAAGTCAGAGAGGCTCTGCTTTGACTTCGTTTGGAAGATTCAACCTGCGATTGATTTGCATCTTACTTTGCATACCTGAGATGATGAGCACAGGTGCAAGCAGCTAGCAGTTTCAGAGGGTCAGCTTTAGATCAGCACGGCCTTCAGCAAACAAGCATCGTGCTATAGTAGTACCTGAATCGTTTACATCTTGATCTACAGGCAGGAAACAGAAAGAATGAGAGAGACACTTGCTGAGTTTTGAAGCCTCAAAGACCACCCTGAGAGACACACCTTCTCCAACAAAGCCACATCTACTCAAGTAAGGCCATAACTACTAATCTTTCCCAAATGGTTTCACCATCTGTGGACCATCCATTTAAAAAGATGAGTCCATGGAGACCATTCTTACTCTTACATCTTAGAGTCTTATGTTCAATGAGAGAGCAGTTGGTTATTGCTAAGATGTGTGTACCACTATTCCACTCATTATAACTTGCTAGTCATTTGTGTGGTCAGCATTTCTCATAGTAAGGTAGCCTTGATGGTTACTTTCTTCTTTGGATGCTTGCATGCCACCTTCTACTACCATGCAAGCCAGTTGCCTGGGAGATGGCTGTCGGGTCCGTTCCAGCTCAGGTATCTCTGGGTACCACTTCTGAAATGCATGGCATGCTCAGCAGCAGGAACTTAGCTTTCACCTCTGGGGGTGATAACCAAGAACAAAAGCAGTTGAGTGTTTGGGGGAGACTCTTAGACAGACCTTGAGAATAACTCAAAACATGGTTTCTCATGGCTAGTTTTTGGGGTTTTATTGGTTGGTCTTTGGCTCTTGTAGAAAGTGTGGTCAGTTCAGATGAGAAAAGTTTATCCAAACTGTATATGTATATTTCTATACTGAATTACAGGCACTACAGGTGGTCTTTTTTATTTTTTTTGCTTGGTTTTTGGTAAATAGTTAATAGCATGGTTCCTTGTGGCCTTTTGGCCATCCTTAGTTTATTTCACCTCCTTCCTCCTCCTGAATTTCCCTCCTTCCTTGCTCCCTAAGAAACTCCCCATATCCCCACTACTACTATTAGGTCAATTGTGTCCTGCTTCCCCTTCTACCACCTTCTGTATTTATACCACTATCTCTCCCTAAGGAGCCTCCTTTCTCCATTTCCCTGATCAGATTTCTTGAGAATATTGGTTAGATATTAACAAGATAGAAAAATAACCTCCTGTCTTCCCAATCATGTTTAGGTAGGGTAGAAGCATCGAGTTTCTTTGCTGTTACCTTGATGTTATTGATATTCAGATTCATAATCCTAGATGCCCAAAGATATTGTGGTCCCACTGTTTAAAACAGAGAAGTAGGGAATGAATGCCTTTCTGAATTCCACAAAACAGCAACCTAGCTGGCCTATTACTTACAGTGTAAAACCACAAGCCTTTGCACACAAGCACTGAGTCATAGGAAAAAGTACGAGGTTAGCTCTTTATGATAAGGGACAACCATCTTGTTCTAGGAGTTTATGGTAATTGGACTAATTGTGAATATCATCCCATTCCAGGTTGGCTAGAGGGGCTGGTGGTGATAGATAAGGCAGCTGCCAAGTTGCTTCCTTCGGCACCCAATTGTATGGACGTTTAATCAGAAACTGAAACTGGACCTTGCAGTTTTAGCATTTGCATTATTTTCAATTCTTTCTTTTATAAAAGTTTATTAATTTATAAAAGTTTCCATTTCGGCCCTCCTCCCAACACCCTCCCACTGCCCCCACTCCCTCTCCTCCTCCCTCTCCATCCCTAAGAGCAGTCAGGGTTTCCTGCCCTGTGGGAAGTTCAAGTTCCTCCCCCCTCCCTCCAGATCCAGGAAGGTGAGCATCCAAACAGACTGGATCCCAAAAATCCAGTATACGCAGAGGAAACAAGTCCCAGTGTCATTGTCAATGGCTTTTCAGAAAGACCCCGTGCCAGACACATTCAGAGAATCCGGCCACATTCAGAGAATCTGGTTGTATCACGTGCTCGTTCAGTCCCAGTCCAATTGGTCTTGGTGAACTCTCATTAGATCAGTCCCCTTGTATCAGTGGGTGAACGCACTCCTCACGGTCCTGCCTTTCTTGTTCATGTTCTCCCTCCTTCTGCTCCTCATTTAGACCTTGGGGGCTCAGTCCAGTGTTCCAATGTGGTTCTCTGTCTCAATCTCCATCAACGGGTGAAGGTTCCCTCTGGTGTTGCCTTTTTTGCTCACGTTCTCTTTCCTTCTGCTTCTCGTTTGGACCAAGGGAGTTAAGTCCAGTGTTCCAATGTGGGTCTCTGTCTCTATCTCCTTCCATCGTATTTTCAATTCTTTCATTGAACATTGAACATTGCACCTGAAGATATAATGCCGTCAACCCAGTCCTTCAAAATCGTTTGTTGGTGTTCAGCACACACATAGTTTCATTTGGTCTCCCAGTCGTCAGCTATGGGCCACTGTTGGCGTTTCCATCAGCATGGGCCGTGTGTCCCATGCATATTTTTCCATTATGTATAACTCCGTACGTTCTACCCGGACTCAAGCACAATTGTTCTCTCCCAGTCCTCTACGTTAGTGTTCCTCCTTCACACACAGTGCAGTGAGGGGCACAACTTGCCAGTGGAATGGACCCGGTGGGGAAAGGTGGGGCACAACAAGCAAAGATATTCATCTCACTACCTTGCCCTTCATGACTCCCAAACCACAAGGCATGCTGGACCTTCTCCTGCTTACTCATGCCTTCCCAACCTAAGACAGCTGCCATAGAAATCTGCGCTGGTATGTGCAACACTGGGGCTCCCTACCAGCTTGGGACTGCTAGACCTGCAACAGGTCCCATTTCTGAAGCTCAGTAATCCAGAATGCTTGATGCTGATGATACAAATGTTCAACTCCAGTGTGTCATATTTCTAAGAATAAAAATACTTAATTAAGATCAGACAAAATTAAAAATATTTGATGGTTTATTACACAAAATGCATTTTTCTATTACAATCACAAATATCGTCCACACATATAGCTCACTTCATAATTCAGCCAAATAGTACTGGAGGTCCCTACTGTGACTGATGCAATCCTCCTAGTTAATACCAAATGTACGTGAACTTACTGCAGATGGTCTCCTGCAACCCCTCATGTTTCTACTTAGTTTGTCCCTTTACCACTTTTGTTCTGTTTTTAGGGCACCTCATGCTTAACTTTCTGAAAGTTTCCTATACTATTCAGGCCACATTTATGCTCCAAATAACTGAGCTCAAAACTAATGTCAAAACATTGAGAGGTCAGTGTCAAGACAAACTCCACAATGGCTGTTGTGACCCAGATTAGAGGTTTTAGGTAAAAATAGTCAGTTCTGTCTTGCAGCTTGCTGAACCCTGACTCCAGTTGCTTCCCAATTGGGCTCCCATTTTTAAGAGGCTGAGTGCACACACTTCCGCTGCTCCTGCTGTTTGTTTGGGTCCCCTTCTCTGAGGCTAGGTTCCAGATAGATAAATAGGGGCTGGTTTCTTCAAAGCCAACAGAACTATTCTAGAAGCTTAAAGGGAAGCCGGGAAAGTACAAAGCTGTCTCACCCTGCTCTGCCTCTTCAACTGAAGCTAAGCCATGTAGTTCCAACTGTTGTGACCAGAAGCTCACATGCAGCCCTCAGAGTGGCCTGCTTACAAGCCCTCTGTTGTTTAGCTCTAGGAATAACAAGACCTTCCGGCATCTCATCTTTTTGTGGCAGTGTGCTATATCCTGACTTCAAAAGAATCTTAAATCTTTCAAGGCATCTGTCTGATGAGACTTTCCATTGTACTCCCAACTCTCACAAAAATATCACCTGTGTACTTAAACTAATCGTAGATATTTCCTGCTTTAATAAGAAATTCCCCACTTTAAGTTACTCACAAAATACCTGTGCTCGGAGCACAGTAAACTAATAAAAAAAAATAACTTACTTTTTATCTGAAATCACTTTCAGTATGCCTCATTTATTAGAGTTACGCTTTTCCTCCCAAAGAAGAAAAAGGGAGAAAGAACAAACAGAACACTGAGCCACATTAATTTATCATAAGATCAAAATGTTTTGACAATAATTATTGCTATACATCCTTTGAGAAATGCAATTTTCTAACAACCCAAGATAACAATGCAAAAATAAATCAATAGAAACATGTGGATAAAGCAAATACAGAATGAAAGCCAAGGAATCCTTTATGATCCTTTGCATCTTTATCTTAACTATCTAGTTATTTTCTACTTGTCACAATGTTCAAAATTTTTCGTCTATAACAGCTTCAATGCATGTATTTATTTTCAAAATTACCGCTGAAGCTTTTCTTACACGGCACAAAAGCACTCACAGCACCTCCGCTCTCCGAGTGTAACCCGTGATGTCTGGAATCGAAGTCACTCTCATGTCAGAATGTCTCAGATCCTGGCGCTTCCATTGAATTGATGTCTTCACTGCATTATGGCTCAAACATGGATGCATTCCTGAAACTGGTTCCTGCGGCCTTCCCAGTGCAGCAGATCCCAGACTGAGCTCAAGGAGGTATGCTTTACAAAAGTACATCTGAAAAAAATGTAGCTTTCAATAAATCAAGAAAGTTGCTAGTTTCCAATATAATTTCTATTCTACTTTAATTAAAGTGTGGCTTCGCAATCAGCCAAGAAAAGTTCCATGTTTCAGTGCAATTTCTATTCTAATTTACTTACTTACCATTTCCTACTTCTAAACAGAGGTACTAATGGTGAATTACATTAATAAAAAGCTATTAATTGAGCTGAAGTAGATAAAAAACAAAACTGTCAACTTGTAAGATTGAACATAGCTATCATACAGTGTATAATGAAGCCACTACAAGGAAAAAGGGGACTTTTTTGGGTTATACTAGGTAGATTTGGAGTTTGGCTTTGGAAAAGCATAATCATCCCATCTCCTCCCTGACTCTTTGTTGCCTAGAACCATAACATCTAAGGAAGGTGAAGGCCTACCACAAGCCTTCAGACTTGATAGAATGTTAATGATTCCAGTTTTGAAAATGTAAGTTGTTGAAATTATTTGTTAAAAATAAGTGTTAAAATTGTGGATGTATCATGAATACACTGAGACGTAGAGGTGATATTGCAGTATACAGTCATTATAAACCTTACTGATTCTAATTCTGATGATGAGTTGGGCAGTGGGGGCTTGACAAAGGAGCTGTAGCTGCAGGAGTCAGAGATCTTAGGTGCTAGTGCTGTTCACCTATTCACACTTGCTTTTTATGGAACATGTGTGACTTTATTCATGAAGATCATCGCTTAGGTCTTATGCTATTGTTCAAAGGATCCCAGCAAAACTCTTTCAAGATTCTTAATTTGTATTTTATCCATAAAGAACGTTTCAATTTTAAGCAAAATGTCAATCCAATTTAATGATATTAATATCAGAGTAACACGGATGCCAAATGTCCTTTTCCCAAATATTGTTTTATTTCCGTTAATAAGATATGTCTACTGTGAAGGTTAATATTGGTTATCAACTTGAGAGGATCTAGAACCACCTAGGAGACACACTTCAGCACATGCCTCTTTAGATTCAGTTATCCTCTAGACATGCTAGAGAAAGATTATCAGGATTAACTGAGGTGGAAGAGGCCACCCTAGATGTTGGCAGGGTCTATATTGATGAAAAAGGGTCTTAAAGAGAAAATGATGAGAAATCAAGCCATGCGCTCCCATTCATCCCTCTGTGTCCTGGATGCAGATGCAATGTAAGCAGGCCCTCCAGTTGCTGCTTGCAGCGCCCCCTACTGTAATGGACTATCCCTTACAACTTTGAGCTAAAATAAACACTCCTCTCCTTGAACTTACTGGAATATTGTAGCACCTCTACAAGAAACGTGTCTAGTATACGATGCTAAAACAAATAGGTACAGGTATATATGACGCTAAAAACATACAGGCGAAAAGGATGAACTGTTTACAGAAAAGGTTAAGAAATATTTGCTCCAAATTTTTTTACTTATTAGTTCTTTTGAAAAAGTTAGGATTGACAGGGTATTAGTGTGCTCCTGATGCTGGATATTTGGAATTTATATACACAGTATGTCCTATAAAACAAAAATATAAGATTGTACCCTGGGAAAATGGTGGTGCAATGCCTTTAATCCCAGCAGGTGGGAGGCAGAGGCAGGCAGATCTCTATGAGTTCGAGGCCAGCATGGTCTACAAGGCAAGTTCCAGGACAGCAAGGGCTGTTACACAGAGAAATCCAGTCTCAAAAAGCCAAAAACCAAAATAAAATAAAACAAATAAAAAAAAAATCAAAGACTGTTTAACAAAAGTGGAAATCCTCCTTATTCTTCCTGGGTACCTCAGAAAGTTAAATATTAAATATAGATCCACAATTTAATAACTGACTTCAGAATTATTCACAAGTCAACTGTTTTGGACACATTGAATGAAATTTTCTTGCTCTCTAGACCATGTCTTGTGGGAAAGGGAAATCAGACACATATTTACTCATCAAGTCATTTGAACTGAAAGCTCTGGAGCTACGGAGACAGCATGCTAACAGGTGCCCTCCGAGTGATGATAAATATGGCTGTAGTGACAGCTAAGAAGACACAGTTTGTCAAATTCCATAAAATCATGTCGTTGCTTTTCACCCAAGATAGGATGATTTTTAAAACACTGTCTTTTGAAACTATGCTGTTTTCTTCGATGTCACAGAGTTAAGTCATTAAATAAAGCTAGAAGCATCAGTGACCAGTGTGTTTAATAATTTCATCAATATTGGGGGGTTTGACAAGCTACTCTTTCGCGAAGTGCCAGAATTCTAATTTCTAAAATAGAACTTAATTGTACATGGATCCAATTCTACTGGCCAAGAATAAGCGCCAAACCAGACTAAGTGAAGGACATGTGACATTTAAACTGAGACTTTTAAAGATAAGTCAGTGCAGGCTCTAGAGCCAGCCCCGTCGGTGGTGGACATGTGCGTGAGCCAGGCCGGGAGCTATGAGCACGGGAAGAGCCCACCCCCAGCGGCAGGGGTGGGCCAGAAATGCCCCACCCCACTCTTCAATAACTGAGGCAAGTGGGAGACGTGGCCCTCAGGCCATAAGAACGGTAGAGCAGTCCCTACACCCCGCCTGGGCAGCACAATAGCACCTGCCCTGATGATGGAGGTGTGGGTGAGCCAGTCCCGAAGCTGTGAGCATGGGAGAGGTATCCTCATTACTCCTCTGTCATGTGGCATTATGCGTGGGGGAGAGATGCACTCCCCCCGCTCTACCTCACACCACCTGCCCACACTGAAGGCAGGTGGGAGAGCTGGCTGGGTCCTCCATCAGTTGCGGCACTCAGGAGAGTGGCCCCCACATCGACTGGACAATGCAGTAGAAGCTGGCCCTGAATGTGAAGGTGCAGGACGCTGAGAACTTGAAAGCAAGAGAACTGGCCTCCTCCCTTTGCTTATAGCTGTAAGAGGGGGGAACTAGTCAGGTCAATGTGGAAGAGTTCACCATAGTGGGAGTACAAGGGAGAGCAGGTCAGCTGACCAACTGTGTAACTACCCAGATCCAGAACCAGGGCTATGAGTTAGATCCTCTGCCAACATCTACCCCATCTGTGATCTGCTGGAGCATGTCAAGGACCAGTCCTGCCGATGCAAAGTGGCTGGATCTCCCAACACAGGGCACCAACAGAATAACCAAGAGGAGCTCCAGCTAGAGCCCACCATCAATAGTACAGTGAAAACCAGAGGCTTCAAACCAGACCAACGACTCTTTGCAATGAAACCTCACAACGAAAAAAATATGGGTAAAAGGGTTTACTGTGTGACTCATTGTGTCACACTACAGTTTCCATGACAACATGACAAGGTTGATTTTCCTTTTGCTTTCTTTATTTTATTGGGGGTGGGGAGTTGTTGCAAGATCAGAGGTCAAATACAAAGGGATGGGAGATGAATAGATGGAGATGCATGATGTGAAAGACACAAAGAATATGAAAACCAAAGTTAAGAAAAAGTCAATGCGTGACTTAAACATACTGAAAAATCCAAAACCATCTATCTGAAATACGCAGATTTATTTCTGAAGTATGAACACTATTAGTAATTTACAGAGGAAATGTGGAAAGATTCAGTGGAATAAGATGTGGGGGGGGCAGGACAGAAGAGTGCGGAAGTGGGATAAAGAATACTAAAGAATTTTTAAAATACCACATGAAAGCATAGCTGTAAAAGCATCCTAGGGTTTATAGATACAGATATATTAAATGACTTTGAGTAGAGTTATACTATAACAGAATAACAATGCCTTTCCTCGGTACCATAGACTATCAAATTAAAGAGACCAGTGCAAGGTATATGCTTTAGCGTTTCTGTTGCTGTGAAGAGACGCTATGACAACAGCCACTCTTATAAAGGAAAACATTTCATTGTGCTGCCTTACAGTTCAGAGGTTTAGTCCATTATGGTCATGGCAGGAAACATGGTGGCATGCAGGTAGACGTGGTGCTGGAGAGGTAGGTGAGAGTTCTAGACCCAGACCATCAGACAGCAGGAAGAGACAATGAGTTACTGGACCTGGCTTGAGCTTCTGAAACCCCAAAGTCCATACCCCCAGAGAGACACCTCCTCCAAGGAGGCCATACATGCTCCAACAAGGCCAAACCTCCCCAAAGTGCCCATGTGATCCTATGGAGGACCATATTCATTCAAGCCACCACAGTTTGGGTTACCACTTTTCAAGTTGTTGGACATTTGATTCCCATAGATCTCCAAGTATATAGGCTATTGTCATCTCCCTTGTTAATTTAATGACAATATCCTATTTTTGAATCTACCAGACACTTAAATCATAAGATGGGAGACATTAAGTTGGCATCCAGGTGGAAACTTCATCCCCACTGACTAATTTTAAGCATGCTTGAAGCTTCTCTGCATGATAATTGGGGATAAATGTAATCATGAATCTGACAGATATGAATTCTGTGAACTATGACAGAGACTGGCTGATAAGACAGGTCTACTGGTACAATAAGGACATGAATGCAATGGAAATACCCAGGCCTTTTCTGCTTAGATATCAGTCCCACTCTAGACTATGGAACTCATTCACTGGTCCAAGAACCTGTGGCTGCTTAGGTTCTTTGGAGGCCTTCAGGGACAGCCAATATTATTTTTCTGCTAAAAGAACATAGTGATAAACGTTCCCCTAAGTTCTTATCATTATTCCCATTTAGTAGTGCATCCTTTTACCTTCATTAGAGGAGTTTAATTTTGCAGTAGTTAAAGATTGATTCAAAGGCCCACAACTGATCAATATGCAGAAAATAAGCAACTGGAGTATTTAACCCTAAATGGGACACTGATACCTACTGCACACCCTTATCACAAGACTCTGGTACCAGCCTAAAAGAGGGAGAAGAAGGATTGTGGAAACAAGAGAGAGTATATGTTGGTAGAAAAGCAGTATTTGCTGGATAAGGAAGCATAAGTCTAGACATGAACTCATGGTGGCAGTGACGGCAAGCAGGAAATCTGCACAAAAGCAAGCCAGACAAAAATCCTAGTTGTGATGGTGGAGGGCCTCATTGAACTCCACCCCTGCCTGAGAAGCTTTTGGCAATTTATGGATGTTGTGGGTGTAAGAGAGTAAGTTTTCTTCACAGATAGCGCCACTGGAGGATACCCATGCTCCAGTAGGTGGTCCTACACCCACATATGAGTACAGCTCAAAATGGACTCAAGGGGTTTAGATCAAAGAACACATGGAATTGGGGCGGGAAAGTGTTGGGGAAGGGAAAGAGGGTGTTGGAAAGGAAGGAATCAGGGTTGATTTGATCAAAACATTATATCTATCTATCTATCTATCTATCTATCTATCTATCTATCTATCTATATGGATTACATTCCCAAAAAGAGAGAGGAGAGGGAGGGGTAAAAGGAAGGGGGGGCAGAGAGGAAGGGAGGGAGGGAGGGAGAGAGAGAGAGAGAGAGAGAGAAAGAGAGAGAGAATGAATAATGAATCGGGTAAACTGTAAATCTTGCAGGCTTCCCAGGGGCGAAAGATGGATAAGAGGAAGGGAGTAAGCCATGCCATTCTGATTTAGGCATGGAAAGTTGGCAGTCACATGACAAAAGGGACGTAGCTTCAAAGAACAGACGACAAGTCTGAAGTACCACAGAAAGCATTCATAGGCTCAGGCAGGATCCAAAAGTAAGAGACAGGAAAGAATTACAAAGGGAAAGCTACACAATTCTGTTAGGAATCAAAGAAGTAAGCATGTAGTGAGGAGCTGTGGGCAGGCCTGCTTTTCATCCCACCCAGTTCCCGCACTGCTAGCTTAGCCCCAGAAATAACAACACACAAATTGTATTCATTTAAACACTGCTTGGCCTATTATCTCTAGAGAGTTAGTTACTGGTTAACTCTCACATCTTGATTAATCCATTTCTAATAATCTGTGTAGCACCACAAGGTGGTGGCTTACTTGGAAAGATTCAGCATGTCTGATCTGGTGGCTGGCTCCATGGCGTCTGCCTCATTGCCCTCTTCCCAGCATTCGGTTCTGTTTACTCCACCTACCTAATTTTCTGTCCTATCAGAGGGCCAAGACAGTCTCTTTATTAACCAATGAAAATAACACATAGACAGAAGGCCCACCTACATCATTTCCCCTTTTTCTATTGAAGCAAAAAAGAAAGGCTTTCACTTTAACATAGTAAGATTACATATAACAAAACAGTTATTGAGTAAGAATTACAGTTACAATATTTATATCTATTTTATCTTTATCATAATAATGGAAAACTATAACTAACCATTCTTCAACTCCATCAAAGACTCCAGAAGGATATAATATTACCTAAGTAAACAAGAAGTAAGCAACTTCCAAAACTTTAGAAATAACAAAGACATCTTGCTGCCTGGACAGTCACCCAAAGTTTCTCTGTACTGTTGGGGCATTCATCTTCACCCTACAGGCCTATAGTATCCAGAGACATTTTCATGAATCAGGAAATTTCAAAGGCAGTTCAGTTACTATCTGCTGTGTCCTGCAGAATTAGGAACCCCGAAAGATCATCTCACCTTTAGGCAAGTTCAGCAGTCCTCTCTCTGCGGGTTCTCTGTGTCCAGTTTATGCATCAGTCAAGGCAAGAGCAGTCAGTTTCTTGCCCAAATGGCTAACCAACTCCATAAGGAGCCTCTTCGATGCCCATCTTCCTCTTGAAGTAGATTGGTGCTGCCAGGAGCAGACGTGTCTCATTGTCATGAAAAGTCCTAAGTTATTAAAACATTAAATGCCATGTTCTGTAGTCTTTGAAAGATATGAAGAATGCCTATCTGAACTATATCTATGCACATCTAGAAAATCAAACTAACATTACTACAAGCTTGACTATTATGGATGATTATCCATTAACAACCTATATTTTTAATTATACATTGCATTTTTAAATGAACTACACAATAACAATGCCTTAATCAAGATCAGAAATATATATACATATAACAAAATTGACCTTAAAATCCATACCAATGCAAATTATTCATATCTATATCATATCCCCCTTTAAATGTAAAAGAACATTTATAAGCAATATTTGGGAATATGGACATAGTTATTTCTCTCCAAACTTCTTCCTGCTCTATAGGGGCACTGTTAATCAGGTCTTTCATGTTATAAACTGTGTGCTCGATTCATATCAGTCGGCAGTTGAGCAAAGTAACTTCTTGTAGCTTTGGAGTCTGTCCTGGAACTAGCCCTTGTAGCCCAGGCTGGCCTCGAACTCACAGAGATCCGCCTCCCTCTGCCTCCCGAGTGCTGGGATTAAAGGCCACCACCGCCTGGCAAGCAAAGTAACTTCTTGAGGGTGTTCATAGCAACCTTTCAGGAGGACGGGGTCTATCATACCATATTGGGATAGAAGCAATCCACAGGGTCTCATCCTCTGTGAAAAGAAAAGAACTTTTCCAAAGCATCATAACCTTAGATCCAAATTTTGAAGTCAAGGTATTTTCAAAATATCTATCTTGGATTAGTTCAGCAGCATTTATAAACAAAAGTCTTTTAACTACTGCTACTCCTTCCTCAGCATTCAAACAATTCAAAGAGAAAATAATAGCATACAGTATCAAGATTCTCTGTGTATTTTCCATCTTTATGAGGCTTTATTTTAACCTCTATTTCTTTTATTTTTACTTTTACTTTTTGACACAAGTTCTCTGTACATCTTTGTCCTGGAATAACTCTGTAGACCAGGCTGTCCTTGAACTCACAGAGATCTGTCTGTCTCTGCCTCCCCAGTGCTGGGATTAAAGGTGTGTGCTACCACACCTTGAACTCACAGAGGTCAATCTACCTCTGCCTCCCAAGTGTTGGGATTAAAGGTGTGTACCACCACACCCAACTACTTTCTTTCTTCCTTTTTTACCCTAGGAACTTTAACCTTTAGCCTGCATATATTTTTAACACATAGTAAACCATTTAGAGGTTTTTTTCATCTTTGAATCTCTCTTTACTGTATCTCTCTCTCTTTTTCTGACTACATGAGTCTTTAATTTACCAAGCAATATGGAAAGCCATGGCTTTGAAGGCTAGATTCAGCTCATTCCTTAGCTTTCCAGCCTCATGGCAGAGGTATCGCTGGAGCCATTTTTATTGCTGCAACTCTGTGGCGTTTCAAGGGCCCTGCCAGCAAGCAAGCTGCAGCATTCTGGTCACAGACCACACTCAGTCAGACTGCCTGCCTGAAAGAGTCAGAGTTTGCCCTAGCAGGGTGACCCAGAAAGCCTGCATTTTAAAACAGCACAGCTTTTTTTCTTGCTACGGCTGACAGCCGAAAAGCATGTGTTCAGCTTTTCATCAACACCGTTTACGTATTTCATGGCAGGACCTCTTAAAAGAGCTGCAGGGTTTTGCAGCTAAAGCTGAGTCAGGAAGCCTCTCTTAGATGAGAGCGCTTGCTTGCCTCTAGCAAGCAGAGCAGTCCTGAGAAATTGCTGCTACCAAGAAAACATGCTTTACTCTATTCTTTTCCAAGCTTTCTCAAGCTTTCTGTGGATTCAGTTATCCACGTGGGTGCCATATGTAGTGAGGCGTTGCGGGCAGGCCTGCTTTTTTCATCCCACACGGCTCCCGCACCGCTAGCTTAGCCCCAGAAATAACAACACACAAATTGTATTCATTTAAACACTGCTTGGCCCATTATCTCTAGAGAGTTAGTTACTGGCTAACTCTCACATCTTGATTAATCCATTTCTAATAATCTGTGTAACACCACAAGGTGGTGGCTTACCGGGAAAGAATCAGCATGTCTGATCTGGTGGCTGGCTCCATGGCGTCTGCCTCATTGCAATCTTCCCAGCATTCTGTTCTGTCTACTCCACCTCCCTAATTTTCTGTCTTATCAAAGGGCCAAGGCAGTCTCTTTATTAACCAATGAAAATAACACATAGACAGAAGGCCCACCTACATCATAAGCAGATCTGAAAAATCCTTAGAGTGGGAACTGCACAGAGGACCTGGATCTAAAAGGGAGGAATTATGGAGGTTCATAATCTTTGGTAACTCCAGGATCTAATGCTTCCTCTGTAAACACCAGGCAAGCACACATTACACAAATACGCATGCAGGGAAAACCGTCATACACATAAAATAAAGCTAATTCATTAATTAAATTTTATGTTTTGCGTAGCTTGCATTAGTAGGTCTTCAGCTATGACCAGAAGCACATTTCGTTCTTCTGACCAAGAGAAAAAAAATTTTCTTAAATGGGCTTCAGAAGATTCCAGATAGCCTCCAAGATTACCATGACATTCCTTCTTCTCAAGAGGTGGGTGACCTTAGCATCGTTTATGAAACATATGAAACAAGCTGAGACTGAAGAATCGGTGCATGGAGTGGGGCTCGAACTCCAGAGACACTAGTCTCTTCTGATGAAGAACTTTAGAATTAGGTCTTCAGGTTTTCACTGTGAAATCAGGTTTTAAACATATACAATCCTTTACCTATATAAATAAATTGACATGGGCTCATTTATATTTATTTAATTTTAGAAAGTAAATCCACTGTAAATTAATGATAAGAATACAGGATAGCATCATCATTATCAAATACATACTAGAAATGCAGGGTTAATTTCATATTTTCCCCGCCCCACTTCAATATGTGGCAATATTGCAGAAATGGGTCTCAAACTTCCCATTTTCCTGGCTGACTTTGGAAGGAGCTGTGATTAAAGCATATTTTCTGTTCTTCAAATGAAGCACTAGCATTTTTATTTAACTAGTAAGAGTAAATTATTAAGCAGATTTTCTACACTTAGAGAAAGCAATTTAGAGTTAATGAGAAAACTATTTACAAAGTCTGTGCTCTCTCCACTCATGTGCCTGTGATAAGCAGAATACAGAATTTTGTTTTTGTCACAAAAATAAGCTAATATTAAAAGTTTAGTGAAATATCTTAAAAGCTGCTTGTAACCTTACTTTAAGAACAATTACAGGGAATTGGAAAAATAAGTCTCCAAAGGCAAATATTTACTAACATTAATTGTAAGAAGCTTTAGAAATGCAAAGATATACAGACTTGTCTGCTTTAAATTTCTGTGCATAGAACTATGTAGAATTCTAAGTCAAACACTCATTATTAAAATATTCTGTGCACTGGTATTTTGTAGCGGCAAGAGTCTGCTTAAATGAATGTTTTGCAAAAACAAAACTAAAATATGCAGCATTTAAAATGTTTTACTGTCTACTACAACCTTTTCATCTCTACAGTTTTCCATCATTTTGATGCACACACCATCATTATAAAAGGTATCCCATGAGCCATAAAAGCTGATTAGCTTTCTCTTCCACAGAACAAGCAAGAATTTGCAGTTAGAAAGTGGTTTACTAAAATCTGTGAGTTATAAAATTACACTTTAAGGGAAGAATCTTCCTTCACATATATTTCTTCTCTGATAGTCTTTTACAAGCAAGGTGTGGAATTCTTTTTAATGTGTGATGCCAAGAGATTTTAAAGCTGATATTTATTGGGCATTTAATTAAATCGCATAGTGGAAACGAGAAAATGTGTCCCATTTTATGAGAACTGTGGCAGCTTCGTCACGTAGATCTTACACCTGGAATTTGCACCTAGAAGTTGGGTAGTGTGTGTGTGTGTGTGTGTGTGTGTGTGTGTGAGAGAGAGAGAGAGAGAGAGAGAGAGAGAGAGAGAGAGAGAGAGAGAGATATTATGGTAAATGTAATTGTGTGTTCGTATGTGCATTAATTCATCTAATTCGATAGCAATAAAGCAAACACTGATACTTCTGCAGACAACTATTTCTCTGTGTTCACATATGCTCACACAATCTTCTTGTCCATGGACAGGAATTGAAAGTATGAGGGCTGTTCTTAGGAGACTCCATTCCAAGTTAACCTCTTTGGGGAAATTCTTTGTTCTGGTTCCTTCTCTGATGTTTCCTTTCTTTGGTTATTACATGCTTCGGTAAGGAACTGGTGAGCCGTTACCCTTGATGCGTATTTCCTTCAAATAACTCAAATCTCCCTGCTGATAGGGATCTAATGTAGATTTTGGACTCTTTCATCATTTAATGCAAATAGACACAGTTAAGAGCTGACAGAACTATCACTATACAATGCTGTTTTTCCAGAGATGGAAGTCAAAGAGCGAGCAGGCCCAGAGCAGGTTCCTCTATCATCTGAGAACCTTTGGGTAACAAGTTGGTAAGGATTGGTAACAAACTTTCCATAGGATGAGCCACTGGGGAGATGTCACTTGTTGTTTTGAGGTCTATTTATCAGATATTTATTTATCTTCCTTTATCAGATGCACCTGGGACTCTTGGGAAGAAATCACGAAGGTAAGTCCTTTTCCCACCCTCCTCATTTCCTCTTGTTAACAGCAGAACCCACAACAGAGTTTAACAAAACAGTCTTCTTAGTGAGAGTTTTAGCAGAACCTGCTTGGTAAATAAACTTTGTATCTAGTGGTTTACGGCCATTGACCAATAGAAAATACTTGAGTAGCAAAGAGGGCAGCTCTGGGTTCGGTAGGACTCCCTTTACATTTGTATTATGCTGGCTTCTACCAAGAAACAGAGACAATAGCAAGCAGGCACACACCTGTTGTAAAGGATTGGCTATCAAATTCCTGGTAACAACCCAGAAAATGAGGAGGTCATAAGGCAGAAATAAACATCCCAGTTTCAGAGAGTAAGGCAGAAGGATTTTCCTCCCACTTCTTGGAAGATGAGCATTGTGTTATGTTTAGACCTCCAATAGATTGGATGAGACCCACCTAAATTACTGAAGACATATTCAACAAATTAAGTGTCAATTTAATCCAGAAACATCCTCATAGAAACCCCCAGAGTAATATTCATCAGCTGGGTACTCATTTTCCAGCCAAGTTGTCACATGACATCTGCCATCACAATATGCTGAAGTATCTTTTTGTCCTACGTGTATTACAACCTCACAAATTCCATTCAACACAAGACCATCTTCTGGTGAGGGTAGAGGATATGAGAAATTTGCCAGTGAGCTTGGATGTCTGCCAACTTTTCTTGTTCCTTATGAATATAGATATTTTCATTAGTAACAGAGTTTCGTTGCAGTTGAAATAACATATTCCTCTGACTCTGACTTGGGCCATTCAATACTTTTAGTTAGGTCAGGGAATTGTAAAATGTTTTGAAGTCACACAACTGGACTGCATAAAGCTACTAAATTTGTCTATGTTTTAATAATATATATTTTAACAGAAAAATCCAGCTAAACTCTCACTTTGAGTCCTCTCCCAACATGGCGTACGTGCCCCAGCGTGGCTTTCTGGCTGCACTGTGACCCTGCTTCTGCTCTGGCGGCTCTGTGTTCTTCATTATTTGTCACCATGGGAGCTTCACACCACAGCAGCTCCTTCCTAAGGCTGTCACTGCCAGCCTGGGGACATGACACTGTGTCTTCTTCCTTTATACCTTCTCACTTTGCTTTCTTTTCTCCAACTGTGAACTGCTATATCAAGAACTCTTAGTAATATTGGTTTTTTTTTTTCACTTTTTTCCTTAGAGAAAGAAAAAGGTTTTATCTTATTCTCCACATGAAGGATATTAAAAATATTGCAAATATATTTAATATTATTCTACCATGGCCTCGGAGGTGCTGTGTGAAGGCAGAGACTTCTCCATCAAATGTCTACACAGTACAGTGATTGTTCTCATTACCCACCCATAGTTAAGCAAGTACCACACTCGATGGGCATAGGTGGTCTCACCAGAAGAGACCAGATGGTAAGAGAAGACAAATTATAGAAGAAAATTGGCTGTAGAAGTCAGTGTATTTTGTAACAGATTGAGAGAGAAGTGAACTAGCCTTGAGACCAAGAAACACACGATTGGAAAAACCAGCCAGACTCTACAGAATTCCAAAACATACCACATCTTAGGGACTAGAACAACCGGGAGGTCAGGGATGTGACAGATCTGAATCTGTCACAGCTTGCATCATCTACAGTCATAAAGAATATAGTTCAGGGTTCAAATTCTGGCTGGCCACCATAGGTTCTATGTCTTGGTCAAATTACAGATGTAAATTTCAATTTGTCAAATGACAACTGCAGTAATATCTGTCTCATCCTTCTCTGATATTAAATATGTGTTGATATTAAATTAGCTTATTTATTAGACTAAAATAAACGCTAATGAATTAAAGCTTTTAACTATACCAATGTTGTTTAAATACAATAAGGAGAGGAAGAAAGACATGACACAATGTTTTCTAAAAGAGAGTTCTGCATGGTTCTATATAATAAGTGGTCCCAAGTTAATAAATACACACACATATAAAGCATCATGTTTTATAGACTCTTATTCCTTGGAAATGTCACAAGTATTTGCAATGTATTGTTCTGTAGCCACCTTCCACCCATCCCTCTGACTTTCCCAGCCTCCTCCCAACATATCTCTCTCCCAATTTCATCTCATTTTTTTCAAAATATTCATTTCAATTAGTGATGTCCATATGTGAAAGAATGAGAAGGGAAGGGGTCATTCACTGCTACCTTGGCAATTTGCAACTAAGTTTATCCACAAAGAAAAGCATTTGTTTCCCCCAGAAATCATGAATTTCCAATAGCTTCTCAGGTAGATGAAGTTCTGGAGAAAATGTCCACCTTCCCTCTACTGGAATGTTTTTTCCCAAGACTGAGTCTCTCCACATAGCCCTTGAACTCACTATGTAGACCAGAACAGCATTGAGCTCACAGAGATCCACTTGCCTCTGCCTCCTGAGATTAAAGGCAGGTGTCACCATGCCCAGCTAACGATGGAAGTTTTCACCGTCTGGATGTTATGCAGGCAGATAACCACAGCTTCTGTGAGTTCATGCATACAGCAGGTGTGATATGTCCAGAAGACAGTCTTTCACAGCCCCCCTTCCCAGCTTCTGGCTCTTAGATTCTTTCTGGCCCTTCCCCGTGCTCTTCCCTCATCCCCACAACTTTTTTTGCTATTTCAACACTTCTGCCTTTTGGCTGAGCATTACACAGAGCAAGGACATCTTCAATCTGTTTGCTCTAAATAAACTCTAGAATCTTTTTAAGGGATGATGAATCTGTGAATCTCTCAGACAAACATAAAGGCAACAAGCCCCCACCAGCCACTCAAGGGGAATATCCTCAACTGAATTGGTACCTCATGCCTTTCCCCCAAGTCAACATTGACTGAGTCCAAACATCTAGAGCTTACAAAATAATTTAGGAAGAAAGAACTTTGCGAAGAGTCCGGTCACTTTGCTACAAAACTAAGAGAACTTCAGAGTCACTCACTCTGTGTGCACCTATTCCCTGGAGAGACATAAACAAATGCTCCTTCAACAAATGGACACCAACAAGAGGCCAAAGGGATAGTCCACCAAAGTTAAACTTAAGGAACCAATGAGTTTATTTGTCACAGTTATGGAGCATGAATGAGAAGAAATCTGCCGGGACATAGATGACCTGACACAGCAGCATCAACAAAATGTCTCACACGCGTATATGTGACAGTTTCTCCTCAGTTGCATAAATGGAGACCCTGTTGCTAACCTTCTACAGACTATGTGCAATAGAACTTTCTGCAGACAAGGGGACACATGTGATTAGGGCAGAATTTCATACAGCTATCTAAGTGGTGGCAAGTTAGGGTCTCCTTCCTTGAAAATGGATAAACACCTAACAGGCCCAGGAATTAGAGTCCCTTTCACGTAGTTAAGGCTGTTCTAATCAAAACAGGGGTTGTAGTGCTGGAGAATAGTACTTGCCAATAAGTATGCATCCAAACAAAGCTGTTTGTAAAACTAACAGTGCAGACAAAATAGAACTGAAAACGAGAAGTCCTAGCGTTAAGAAAAAACATAAAATAGGACTACTCATAAATCAGGAATGAGTCAAGGTGAGAGACAGTTCAGCAATAAGGAATTGCATTGCCAATAAATGATGATTCACGATATATTGCCAGTGAAGAGTGGGCCTTTTACAGTCACTGCAACACAGTGGAAAATTGAAGCAGCAAAGTGTTAAAATGTTCCTCCCTCCAAGATCATTTGGTCTGCATTTTAAACAGTTCATATAGATAAACTGGGTTTCACTACTTTCCTTTAAGAATGAAGAAATTCTTTAATTGTGCAGTTATTAATGCATGACAACTATAAAATATAGTGAGTTTCAGTTTGACATTACCATAGTACACATTGTGATTTGACTCTTGCCCATACGTCTTGCTGCTTCCTTAGAGTCCCCTCTCTGCATTAGTATTATTCAAACAAATCACATATGGGTGGAGCTTTTGTCTCTAGTCTGTGTAATGTTACAAATTCTTAAAAATTTGAAACAAGCAATAAGTTATGATTCCTATTTATAAAATGAACTTAAATACTCCATGTGTGTGTGTGTGTGTGTGTGTGTGTGTGTGTGTGTGTGTGTGTTTATGTTTGTCCTTCCTCTATCTAAAATTCCTTGAGTAAATGGAACCATGCAGAGTTCTCACTGGGGAAACATTTCTTCATGTCATATTCTCTGCTTTGTTCTCCGAGTTTAAGGCACTGATGCATTACTTTAACATTGTTAGTTTATTTCAATTTGCGGCACAAACACAAATATCAAGCAAAGAATCTCATCTCTCTCTACTGTTCTTCTCTAGGTGAATTTCTCTCGTGATTGATAGGTAGGAATAGCATAAAACAGGTTTATTAACTTTGACAATGGCAATGTATTTTCTGCTTGTCCTGGAAGCTAAAATCCAGTGTCGAGGTGCAGACAGAATGATTCCCTCGGTAGTCTCTCCTTGCCTTGGAGAAGGGGATCTTCTCTGTATTCATGTCCTAATCTCTACATAAAAAGACATCAATAGGACTAGATTGTGGCCAGAGTATATGCCCTTACTTATCCTTAACTGTGTATTTAAGATGCTTTTTTTTTTAAAGGAGAGTTGTGATATGAAGTCAGTGTGTGAATTTTGGGGGGCAAAATTCATCACATAAAAGTTCAGATGTGACAGAAGGTTCTTGTGCGGTTGTGAAATCAGCTTAATATGGTGCTGGTGGCCACATTAGAGGAGCAGCAGATGGCAGTTGACTTCAGGTTGTCAGCCCACCAGGAGGGAAAGTCCTGGTTGATGAATCTCAGACAGCCAAGGGCCCAAGGTCACAGATTCCAGAATGTTCTATGCTTCTCTTGTGCCTTTACATGTTTGCCTCTGCCATTTTCTCTGGTATCTGGTATGGTGTGAATTGGTGTGGGGAGATCCCCACTGCCTATAATGTAGTGTGTTTATCTCATGGAAATATCCTGTTCTGCTGGACATTTTTACCTGTGGATTATTATGAAGATGATTTCGTTAGTTTATAAAGAGTTTTGAAGAATAAAAATAAGCACAAGGAAATATTACACACAAGGGCCTGTGATTTAACCTAAGGAGCTGCATAGGTCGCAGCTCAAGTCAATGATGAAGAAAAATAATTGGGTTCCAGGAGCCAGGCTGGCTCGAATTCCTTTAATCTTAATGCTGAAAAAATACAGACATGGGCTTTGGTGTGCATCATTAGCTGAAACAAAGCCTTACAATAACTTCAGGTTAGATCAGATGTTTTGATAACAACCTTGAGATGAAACATCGCAGAAAACAACCTAAAGTTCACAGGGACACATATGTAGCTGAGGTAAAAAACACAAAGCAGCCCAACTGTTTCTAACAGATGCTCTTTCTTTACTGAGGTTGGTTGATGATCAAAAGTTATGATTGATTCCTTATACTTATTTCTGCCTGTGATCTTCCGGTATAAAAAAAAATTATTGATGAGTGGGTATGCACCATAAAGGTTTAAAGCAGAGCTGACAGATTCTTTCTCATACATTGAAGTTTAGGTTTATGATTCCTTGTAAAATCACCTTTTAATATAAGTGATAAAGTAATTGGCTTTTTCTTGGTAACTGCAAAATGTAGCATGCCAATAAAAGAACTGACTGAGAAGAAAATCTTTCTTGCCTCCATCATTAATCTATAAGAAATTCCTTGGGTATGAACGTACGTGAGCTCCTAGGGCAATTTGTTTTTCACCTGTAATATGTAAAATGTTTAGGCATGTATGGGATATGGGTAATATGTGGTTTTTTTTACTAGTATCATTGTAATCAATCACTTGAAAAATAAAATGTAACCATATTGTAATTTTTATATTGCCTGAAAGATTTTGCTGGGGTATATAAGCTGTAAGCAAAGAATAAAGATAGAGTTCAAATGAATTAGGAGGAAAAGATCAAGAATGAGAGAGTTAGAAGGAAAAGATCAAAAATGAGAAAGTTAGAAGAACTTAGAAGGAAAAGATTGAGAACAAAGACAGAGTTAGAAGGAAACATCAAGAACCAGGGAAGAAATAAAAAATACAAAAGAAGAATAAAGAAAAGGCCCGAAGGAAACTATCAAGAGGGTGTCTGTGTCTCTTCACTTAACCCTCTCCAATAAAAAGTTCTAGACTCCATGGATTCCCTTTGAGCCCTGCACTGCTGGAGACTGTTTCCCCCAGGCAGGAAAACCTGAGTACCCCAGGCAGTGAAAATATGGACTTCTAACTTTCTTGGGACCTGGAAGATAAGGCTCAGTGGATAAAGGAGCTTGCCACCAGACCTGAAGACTTGACTTTGATTTCTGAGATCCATACGGTGAAAAGAAAGAATCCCTTTCACAAGTAGTCCTCTGACTTCCACTGGCACAGCGTGACACACACACACACCTCACACACATCACGCACACATGAACAGAATAAATGGATATAATAAAAATTGCACTAAGAAAACTTTGCTCAGTATATTCCTCTAAGAAAGTGTGCCTTTCTCAGAATTGATTTTCCTCAAGGAAGCATTCATTTTCTTGTCACTCTGTTTTAACACTGTGCCTTAACATGGTAAAATTAAGTGTGTCACACTGGCAGTTCAGGCCAGCTCTGATACTGTGCAGCAGATGTATTGATCCTCTGATCCCAGATGCGTGAGTGAATGGCTGGATTCCAGAACGAGGCAATATCTTCTGAGGTATATAACTCTGAACAAACCAAGCAACCATCTCCATGACTGTTTTCTCAAGGGAAATTGAAGGCTCACTCATTTAACAAACACATTGTAATGGTGAGTTGCGAACCAATTCTAGATGTTTAGACGATATTCCCTCCCTCAAATATGGGTCTACGTCTAAATAGGATTATAGAATATTACCAAGTGATGAGGAAAAGCAGAGCTACACTATTGAAAATGAAATGAGGATGAGGTGAGTCTCATCCACAAAGGGAGATTAGAAAACTAATCCAGTGCAGAGCTGGGTAGACAGAGAGCCAAGTGTCATCGACCCAAACTAAATCCTAAGGCAAATGTGCCCCTTTGTTCCTTCTGCTAGCGTGTCCAGTTGCTCTGCAATTATATGATTCCTTACAACACAGAAGGATTATGTGTCCACGATTAGGAATTATGAAGGACTTTTAAATTGTAAAATAAAAAGTAATGAAAGAATTGAAAAGCTAGACACCTGGATGTTGGCTATTGTTGTTTCCTAAAGTATTTAATATACTTTAGCCTATGATGAAAGGAAATAAAAGCAGTAGGTTGCTGTCATAAGTAAATGTGAGTGTCCTTGTGTTTAAAATACACAAACTCTTCCATTCTGATAGAGAAGCATGTGCTAGGTGAAGAACCAGGTAAACACTTCTGAACTTGTATGTTTCCTATATCAGTTGCCTGTACTTACATTAAAGAGCTCTGTAATTAGTAAGCAATGAGAAAATGCTAAATTGTTTGGAAATAATTCTTAGGTAATTTTTAGTTTATGGCACTGATAGAAAAATACCATTTAAAACCATCAGATGAATCTGTGAAGTTTAGAGTACTGCCCTGCGTTATTATATGAATTATGCATGGCCTGCAGGACTTTATTTGATATGTTATACATTTGTGCCTTCTAGACACTTGTAGGAGACCTCATATAAATTTAGGGTTGTGTGGATGTCAGAAACAGTGAAAAAGAAAGAACCTGCTAAATATTTCACAAGAGAAATCCTTTCCACCTGAAGGGTATGAGATATGAGTCCCACTTGTTACCCTCTGAACAGTGAGTAAACAAGCTAGGCTTGGAAATGTTTTCTTCAAACAACCTGTGTAAGTGCAATGACTTTTATATCATTTTATCATTAACAAATGATTGTGAAGTAAATACACTAGTGTAGTTATTTTTGTTAATCACATAAATAAGGTTTAAAATGTTACAGTGTTCTATTTCATTCTACTTCAATTACCTGGAGTTTTTAGTAACTTATGAAAGCTATGTAGGAACAAACTCTCAGTATGTGTTTGAGAAATGTGATTTTTCTTTAAATCTGTAGCATAATCAATTTATTTCTCTCTTATTTATGCCCCCAAATAATTAAGTTTAATATATAAATGGAATAATATCTAATTAAATTAATCAAAATATGTATACCTTAACTCCTCACCTATTATACATGCTCACGCTAGCATTGTTTACTTGCTTTCATTTGTTTTGAGATGTAGTTTTATATATTTTAGATTGGAAAGCTGGAACTGGTATGTAGCTGAAGATGAGCTTGACCTTCTGATCCTCCTGTCCCTTCATACTTCTTAAGTGTTGGGATTACAGGCAAGCCATTATGATGAGTTTCATATTCGTCCTTTTCTCAGCAATATTTAAAAGTCTTTACTACAGTTTTCACACAATTTGGAACATTAGGGAAATTATCTAGGTGGGTTTTCTGACTATACCACAGCGAGCTTCACTAGAAACATTCAAAACACTATGGTTGGGTTCCTGAAAGTCTTCAGAAATCCGTATGTTAAAGCTGTGGTCCTCACCCACTAAGAACAAGTCTTGGGGGAGGTGTTAGATCACTACAGGGGCGCTTTGAGGGGACTATTGAGACCCATACCTCTTCTCCAACCCCCTTTGCTTTCTGGTTGCATGGCTTACCATGAGTTGAGAAGATTTACTCTGTCACATGCTCTCCAAATCTTTGCAGGGCCAAATGAACAAAAGCAATTCACCTATGTGGCATAAGACTCTTAGGTGAGATAGATCTCTGATACTGTGGGCTCAGGTAAAACTGTCATCATATTAAGTTATTTCAAGTGCTTTGTCACAGTGATACAAATCTAATTAACACACAAAGAATCAGCAGAATTTCGTGCAATGTTACACGTAAGAAAGGGGTTGCAGTGCATTTCCACCCTGACTGTGAGCAGCAGGCTCAATCTTATGTGCAAACTCTAATTTCCATATTTAAAGATGAAATGTCACCTTTCATTAGGAAGCATGAGTTCACAAAGAGTGCCAAACTTGGCCTGAGTGCTGACATTCAGAGCATAGGGTGCCCTATACAGAGCCAGAGAGTCTGGACAGTTGAAGGCACTGAAACCAAATGGCTAAGATTATGTCTACAGGACCTCAGAATCAGGTCGTGTTTTCTGTGTTTAGGGAATGGTCCAGAGAACAGTTCCATAGCTGAAAAACTTACCTTTTCAGATATGAATGCCCCAAAATTTGAAAATACCAAAGCATTGAATTTTTGGTAACTTTGAAATACTGTGATTTGGGTATGCTATACCCATTTTTATCAGACTTTTAGGAAGTCATTGAAAATTACATACACAAACACATACAATGACATGTGATTACAATCATCTTCTTCCTTACCTTCCAAGCACCTCGGTATCCCACTCCTAACCCATTGCCTCCCCGTTGAGTCCACTCAATGCTGCAGATATGTGCCTGACAAGCGAACTTAGAGGAGGCAAGGTTTATATTAGGCCTTGGGTTGCAGGTTAAGTATGCAAAGGCTCACCTTACTGAACTTTGTCTGACATCTGGAACCAGAGGCTTTAAAGGTTTGTCACCCTCAAAATGATGCCACCATCTGGGTGCTCAAACATCTGTATGTGCCCACAGTGGGAGCCTTTCAGATTCAAATATAATATCCATCTTAAGATAATGATGAAGATGAACTGACTCTTCTTCTGTTGTGTCAAAATGTTTTGTAAATGAGGAATATTTATCTAGTCATCTTAATACACGTAATTACAATATTTAAAATTATGGTGAAAGACACAATGCTTGTTAAGAATAGGGATTACATGAAAATTTCTGTACCTTCTGTTCAAACAATACAAAACTACTAAAAAATCATCCTTTAAATTTTCCTGTATAGTTCTATAGGGGTTGTCAAAGATTGTTCATCTCTATCTCTATCTATAATCTATCTCTTTATGGTTATTCCTGAAGATTGGTATTCACATGTATGTAAATATGCATGAGAAGGGCACATAGAATTAATATGCCATTGTAAAATCAAACAAACAAAATCAAAAACTAGATAAACCATCCAAAACTAAAGAGATCAAAATTAAAGACAAAATCCTATTCCTTGTTTAGCAGTTTTGTATAAATTGGAACCTTCTCTGTAAGAATGGGGGAAGTTCATGAGATCCAGTTAAGTACACTGTACATGTCTGGGAAAACTTAAACAGACAAGATTTGCAAGGAACCCTCCCCAAGGTTACAAAAGCATTAAATGATTGTGTGTGTGGGGAGCGGGGTGCTGCAGGGACTCTGATTAGCCAATAAGATGAGAGAAGACTCTAATGAAAGAGCAGACTGGAGGAGAATGTCAGACTTATAGAGTGATGTCATTGAGTCATCCTTGCTTCTGTAAGTAATCCCTCACCCATAGTCCTGAGAGTTGCCATAATAAACCCAATCATTTACCAAGCTGGACTTTGGTAAACCCAATATCTTTATCTCTTCTGAGTTCTACTGGAGAATTAGAGAAAAAAAAAGTGTGCCACGTCTCCCCAGGAAAGAATCACACTTCAGTGTAACTGCTAAGTGTGAAGTCACAACAGTGTAACTGCCAAGTGTGAAGTATTAGAAGAAACTAGAATTTAGTTGATGGTATTGCAATCAGTAAATGCTAGAAGGAAAGATGGTTTAAGAAAAAAACCAATATTTTTTTAATTGTGCATCAATCAACATGTCTGCTATTAAAAATAAGGAAGTCTAAGAAAATATTTTCTTGTTCTGTAAAACTAAAGACTTTTCCTTCATATTTTAAAATAAACCCCTCAGGATAAATGTTAGGAGTGTGAGCCTAGGGGTACCTGGAGAGAAAGGAAGAGCCTGGGAAATTTCCCAAACAAAAGAATTAGTAAGTTATGTTAATACCTAAATTATATAATTGCATATTTGATTAATAATTCTCAAAACACAAATATACACCTATGGTGTGGAAGGTTCTTCTGTCTATATGTTGCTTTTACTGGTTAACAAGTAAAGAAACTGCCTTGGGCCTATAGCAAAGCAGAACTTAGCTAGGCGGGGAAAACTAAGCTTAATGCTGGGAGAAAGGAGGCAGAGTCAGTGAGAAGTCATGTAGCCCTGCCAGAGACAGATGCCAGAACTTTATCCAGTAAGCCACAGCCTTGTGGTGATACACAGATTAATAGAAATAGGCTAAATTAAATGAAAGAGTTAGCCAATAAGAAGCTAGAGCTAATGGGCCAAGCAGTGATTTAATTAACACAGTTTCTGTGTGGTTATTTCGGGAGGCTGGATGCCGGGAAACAAAAAAGCGGCCTCCTACTACACACCTACATGTATATAAGTACAGATATGTAAAAGTAAAATAAGAAGAAAAATTTTTCCTCTAAAATTTTGTATCATGTAGATAAAGACTTTGTAACATGTCAACTTAACCAACACGGAAAAAGAAAGCACATATGTAAAAGACAGTATGGAAGAGCTGAACAAATATACAATTCTAAAATCCAAATTCTGGAGATGGTAGATTAAAGCATTCTCTTCTGAGGATAAAATAAGCAGCAAACCTGAGCTCTCACCTCAGAACTGGGAGAAGACAGAAGCAAAATCCAAAGAATTTGAGAGGTAGCAAGGGGAAATTAATGGCAACCTTGGTCACAAAGCTTTAGCTGGTTGCTAAGAGACTGTTCGACTCTTCACTACATGTCAGCATGGGGTTCCTGTGGGAAGGGGTGCCTAACAGAGTTAGGGCCAGGGAAGAAGCAATATTCTCTAGAGCAAAAGGTAGGGCGAACAGAGGGGAGCACAGGCAGAAGGAGAAAGATCATATGAAGTTGCAAAGATTCTTCGAGGGTTGGTAAAATATGAGTGGATACTTAGAAGATCTTTTAGAGGAGGGAGCAGCAGGAGACAGAGACTACATCCAGCAGGCGATGGGCACAGCCAAGTCAAGGACACAGTTTATTTTTTTTTTATGGAAAAACAGCTTAACTCAATGAAAGCCCAAGTTTTCGTTTTAAAGAATACTTTCCTATACAGCTAAAGACATGGTTTATAATTAAATTCTGCAAAGATTATTTCTGCAAACAGACTTCCAAGTATATTGCTAATAAGTGTGTGATTTAATGGAGTGCCATGCTGGAGGTTAAGGACAACCCAATTTAGTAATGGTATTGAATCCGTGGTCCTGTCGTTTTGCTCAAATTACATTAGGGAGCTAAATGTGGATGCTTCCGGTTCTCCTCCACAGTGACTGTTTAGCAAAGCCCAGGATTAGACAGCGCTTAGTGTCAGAGTTTTAATCACCTACTTAACTCTCCCTCCAATTGTGAGAACGGTTTATTATGAAACTTTTCCTAGAAACCCAGAGTTATGGCACAGGTTATAGAGATATCAACTTCATATCACTCATTTCATATGCAAAGAAACTGCTTGTAATAGAGATAAAGTATATAAATTTCTGAATATTCTTGGGAAGCGGCAAAGAAAGAAGTAGAACCCTGACATTCTTCTGTACAATGCCTGCATGGCTATGAGAAGTAGGTTTGTTAAAATGATCAAGAAAGTCGCATTTGGGTTTTTAAGCAAGATTTTGACTAAGTGTTTGAGGATAGCAGTGAAATTCATGGTGGAGACAGAGAAAGATCCTGGATCATGAGCATCCTTAGACAGTCACCTGGACCCAAAGACCAGGCTGAGAGTGAAGGAAGAGCCTGTGTCGAGCCTGATGTAGGAGTGAGGAGGTGGGTGTGTAAGCCACCTGCCCATTCTGACTTCACAGCTCCTGTGTTAGTCTTCACTTTGATTCGTTTAAATATTTTTATATATCTAATTAATACTTTTAATAGAAACACACAAATATCATTTGGCATGTTACTTTGATATGCATGTGAAATATTTGCTCTTTAGTCTATATATCCCCTGGAGTAGGCTAATGGTTCCTCTTCACTTGCTACTATCAGAAGGATTTTGAATCTTTAATTTCAATAACTTAGTTTATTAAACATTCAAAAACATGTATAATGATTGGATTATACAAGACTTAAATTCTACTAACTGATAACCCTACTTTATTTCAACTAATTCTTAAAAACCATCCACAAATCCTAAGTATTCGATCTATCTCAAGAAAGTCATTTTTGTACAGATAGATATGACAGACAGGGGCTTTTTGTTTGTTTTTTTGTTTTTTGTTTGTTTGTTTTGTTGTTGTTGTTGTTGTTGTTGTTGTTGTTGTTTTCTGAGACAGGATTTCTCTGTCGCTTTGGAGCCTGTTCTGGAACCAGCTCTTGTAGACCAGGCTGGCCTCGAACTCACAGAGATCCTCATGCCTCTACCTCCTGAGTGCTGGGGTTAAAGGCATGCGCTGTCACTGCTTGGCTCAGATAGACATTCTTATAAAGAACTGTGCAAATCAGAAAAATACTATTTAAATGCTGTACTTTACTAATGAATAATCCATTGGACTTTTACATGTTTTGAAAAACCTATAATGTCATAACGTTACCTAATAGAATGCTTCTGACAGTTCAGCTTCCATGTGAAGATCCCATGGGAGTTCTTGTCACTGATCATTAAGTATTTAGAATTTATATTGAAATTTTTGCTTTTTGTTTTTTTTTTTTTTTTTAGATTTTTCAAGACAGGGGTTCTCTGTAGCTTTGGAGCATGTTCTGGAGTTCACTTTGTAGACCAGACTGACCTCAAACTCACAGAGATTCTCCTGTCTCTGCCTCCTGAGTGCTTGGGATTAAAAACATGTGCCACCATCTCCTAGTTTGAAAGCTAATGGGCATGATAGTACTATTTAACATCCTAAATGAATCCAACTTTTGCTAGAAAGTACTTATTCTTTACTGCCAATAAGATATATAGCCGACACTGTAACATTACAGAGAAAAGAATCTCGTGTGTTTCTTACACACACACACAAACACATACATCCATGAAGATGGGTATGTAAGTGGTCAAGGTACTTTTAGTTATATTGGTAAAATAAGCAAGAAGATACGTTTCAGAAAAGCAATCCAGTTAACTGCAGCATCAGGAACAACCTCTGAATAGGATTCTGGGAAAGCATGTGTTTGACATTTGAAAATCACTCAATCCTTTAAGTAGCTGATTAACCAGAGACCTTTATCCAACTTAATGTGTACCTTCCTTGAAGTGATAATTCCAAGTAGCAGCTCCAAATGATGTCTGGCAGTACACGGCTTTGGTTCTTCTGGTCACATGTAATCACCTGGTTTAGCCAGTTGCCTGCCGTAGGATGCTTACGCGTAGGCACTGGAGGACTTCCCGGTGCCTTGCTTGGTTTATCCACTTCAGAGGACTACAGCTGAATCCTCTAGGCCTTTCTATCCTTTCTTTTGCTTAAACTGAATTTTCCTTTAACAAGTCAATGGGATGGATTTTGTGACAATGACACTTGCCACTCCTGCCGTAGCAGTTTTAAAGAAGGGGTGTTTAATAGGTGCAGCCGTGGAACCGCTGGCGACTGACACACCAACGCCATCCATTCTACATGCATCCCTTATGCTGAGAAGGTTTGATATATTTGCAAATTGTATTGAATTTGGGTACAATGATGATACATTGCATACGTGGTATAATTATACAGTGTAGAGTACAAAGATAATTTTTTTAAGTTCTTGAAATGTTGCTTCTATAAAAAATTATATGCCTTTGCCAGGAAGTTGTATCTTTCTTTAGCAGTACATGAAAAATGTGGGAAGTGAAAATTCCCAAAGTGATTCATTTTTCTGGCAGAAAAAAAAATATGGCCACAGTCTGTCCTCTTGGAAATGATCATGCAACCTGCATTTTTTTAATTAAAATATTTTGTGGCTAAATTTTGACTGGTGCACCACAAGGCACTAATCTATTAAAATAAAACCCATGCTTGTACAAGCACTTTGACAAGTTGCCATGGGAGCCTGGGAGCTGCCAGTTTGAAAACACTGTGCTCTATAAGGAATCAATAGACTTCCTCTATAGCATCATCTACAAAAACTTAACTTCTACAAATGTCACTTTAAAATAAAGAGAAAGGGAAAGAATCTACAAGCTCTTTACAGCAAATAAAATCAAATTATTGTTTGTAAAAGTGTTGGGATAACATTAACATAACTAGGAAAGCAAATATCAAGCGTAGGACCTGCCTTTCTTCCACTAACCACCTATCACTAGGCAAGGGGCGATTGTTCCTTTAATACTCATTACTGTAAGAACAGAATCAGTTCTTTCTAATGACAGTTATTTTTGAAACCCTGAATGGTTTCATGCTAGTGTGCAGCAAACCTGGAAACGATTCGTCTGGCCAAGGTGAATACCTAGTTTCCATGGAGGACATTTCCCAAAGGCTTTATAACCACAGACATTTTCTATGCCTTCATCTGCTTGAGACACTCTTGAAGACCAGGTCTCAGATCGTGCAAGTCATTTCAGTGCTGGATGCTATCAATGTGTGTGAGAGGGAAAAGCACAAGCAAGGAAGAAAGGAAAGAGTAGAAAAGCTAGTAAAAAGGACAAAAAGTGGAAGAAGTCCCAGGGAGGTAGAACAGACAAACCTGGATGTAACATGAGGGGGCTGCCTTGTTGGGGTATCTGTCCCGCTCAGTACCCCACAGTCGGCAAGCCCCAAAGAAAAATCACACACAGAGTCTACATTAGGTTATAAACTGATTGGCCCATTGGGTCAGGCTTCTTATTAGTCCTTGTAACTTATATTAATCCATTATCATTATCTATGTTAGCCATAATGGCTCAGTACCTTTTCCAGCGGGGGCAGCTTACATGTTGCTTCTTCAGTGATCTGCGCAGGAGTGCCAGAGGAACCTCTCTGCTTCCCAGAATTCTCCTGTTCTCATTGCATCACCTCTACTTCCTGTCTGGTTTTCCCGCCTATACTACCCTGCCTGGCCAATCAGCGTTTTATTAAAATACATGATTGACAGAATACAGACAATTCTCCCGCATCACCTGGAGGGGGAAAAAAAAAGATATCCAAAATGGAAGGATACAAGTTAGCATCTCTGAATAAAAAAACAAATATCATACACCTCCAACTGAGTTTTGGAGTTCTTTATGTGTTAATGAGACCTTCCATGAACTTTGAAGTTGATGGAACATTATTACAAAATCCTACTCCCACGTGACTAGAGGAAGTCAAACCTCTTCAAATTACACATATGTTTCTTGGATTTACATTCTGGTACCAGACTGGTAATATTTCATGAAGGAGAGAGAGTGGGTAAGATCAAGGGAGGCCAGTTAGCTCAGTAGACAGTGATGGCAGAGGAGTAGTTATCTAGTGATGGTTCAGTAATAAACAGATACTGTTATGTCTGAGGATGGGTCTGTGAGACATATCAGGGTAAGTCTACCAGATGAAGATAATCAGAGTCAACAGAGATGCCATGTTCAGTCATACTGCAAGGGCATTGGTTCAACTATGTTAATAGCAGCATCGTTTATAATAGCCTGAACCTGAAAACAACCTAGACACCCCTCAACCATAGAATGGATAAAGAAAATGTGGTACATTTACCCAATGGAGTACTGCTCAGAGGTAAAATACAATAACATCTAGAAATTTTCATGCAAATGGATGGAACTAGAAAAAAAGTATCCTGAGTAAGGTAATCCAGACTCAGAAAGATGAACATGCTATGTACTCACTCATAAGTTGATACTAGCTGTAAAGCAAAGGATAAGGAGACTACAGTCCATGATCCTAGAGAAGCTAAGTAACACGGTGAACCCTAAGAAAAACATATATAGATCCTCCTGGAAATAAACAAAATCGCCTGACAAAATTGGGAGCATGGAGGTGGGGGGAGAAGAGAGGGTGGAAGAGGAAGAGGAAGGGATTGGAGAAGGAGGAAGGAGAACTTGAGGGAACAGGATAGACAAGATGGAGGAAGGAGAGAGATGAGAGCAAGGAAAGAGATATTTTCATTGAGAGTGACATTATGGGGCTAACAAGAAACCTGGCACAGGAGAAATTCCCAGGAATCTACAAGTATGACCCCAGCTAAGACGTTAAGCCATAGAGAAGAGGGTGTCCAACCTGGCCTTGCCTGTAGTCAGATTGATGAATATCTCAAATGTCACTACAGAACATTCATCCGGCAACTGACGGAAACAGAGGCAGCTACCAGCAATAGAGCACTGTGCTAAGCTCCCAAAGTCCAGTAAAAGAGTGAGAGGAGTGAGAATATGAGCAAAAAGGTGAAGACCATGACAGGGACACCCACTGAAACAGTTTATCTGAGCTAATGGGAGCTCACCAACTCAAGTCGGACAGGGAAGGAACCAGCATAGGACCAACTAGATCCTCTGAATGTGGGTGACTAGATGGCTAAGGCAGACTGCAGGGTCACTGACAGTGACACCAGAATTTTTCCCTACTGCTTGTACAGGATTTTGGGACATCCATCCTCTTTGGATGGATACCTTGCTCAGCCTATATATAGTAGGGAGGACACTGGACTTTCGCCAAAGTAATGTGCCTAACCCTTTCTGAGGAGTGGATGGGAATAGTGTGGGGAGTAGACGGAGGAAAAGGGAAAAGGGGAGGGAGTGGGAACTGGGATTTAAAGACAAACATTGTTTTCTTTAAAACAAATATTTTTAAAAAGAAGAAGAATAAAGGAAGAGCAGAAAAACCAAGCAAACTGAAACAGGATGAGAAGTTCAGTAGTAGAAAGTGATGGGTATTCCCTGGAAGACATGAAGAAAATACTCAAGAAATTAAATGTAATCCACTGTATGAAATCCTGGTGGTATACAAAGGGGATGATGTGAGCAGAAATAGGATAATTTGGAAAAAAAAACAAGAACAATACATTTTATTTCACTTGTGAAAAGAATAGGCAGAAAAATGTAAACAAAGAACAGATGATGTCTCGAGACAGTTGCTGCAAAGCAAATAATGAATTAAGTAAGCAATGGGAGGTGGAGAGTTTTATGGAAACAGGATTATATTTAAGAAGGTGATAGCATATGCTTGAATAGTGATGGAAACTAGCTAACGAAAGACAAATTGAGTGAAGCTGCCTGGGACCCCTAGAAGAAGAAGTCAAGAGTTTAAACTGAGGCCAACCAAAAGAGTGTGGGGATTTTTCCTCTCTAGTCCACAGCCAATGTAGATGGAAGGTTGTATTGAGTAACCGCAGCTAGAGATGTGTCTGCCTGCTGCTCTCTTGGTTCTAGACTTGAAGAAAAAGATGGTTCCAGTAAGCAAAATCTTGATACAAACTAGATATTTTAGTGTTGATTGGCAATTCCCAAGACTTCTAAAATATTATTATGCATTTGTCTTGGGTTTTCTTTTTGTTGTTAGTGTTGTTTTTTGGTTTTTTGAGATGGGGTTTCACTGTAACTTTGAAGCCTGTCCTGGGACTAGCTTTTGTAGACCAGGCTAGCCTTGAGCTCACAGAGATCCCCCAACTTCTGTCTCCCGGGTGCTGGGATTAAAGGCGTGCGCCACCACTTCCAGGCTAGTTTTCCATTTTTAATATCAATTTATATACAGAATTATTTAAGTATTTATATGAATTTATTTAAATAGACAGAATCCAGGCTTCCTGTGATTTACTCAATCCTGTGATTCTCAAAACTGTGAGTATGAAAAGAACTGTTTTCAGTTGCTGAGATTGTATTGATTTTCCTAATGTTTATGTTTATAAACCCAACATTCTTTTCTGAGAATTAGGTGAATGAAGTCAATAATACATTTTTTTCCAGAAGGATTTACCCAGCACAGCTTTTATTTTAATTTTTTTTACAAAAACGTCTTTATTTGAAATCTGACATCACCTTCATTCTCTATTTCCTCCAGTCCCTCCCTGCTGCTCTCCCTTGAATCACCCCCATGTCTGCCCCCTCTCTGAAGTTGATAGCCTCTTTTTATTTGTTACTGTTACCTACATATGCATGCATGTGTATGTGTGCATGTGTGTATGTGTGTGTGCATGCACATGTGTGTGTATAGACATGACTTCTCAGTCCATTTTTGTTGCTTCTGTGTTTGTAGGGTTTCAGTACAAGCCACTCTATGTTGTACCACTGATGGGGGGCACCTCACTAGGAGAGGCTAATTTTTCTTCTAGAAGCGATTAGTTGTCTCTAATTCTTTGTCTAGGGGTGGAGACTCCCTGAACCTTCCCCATTTCCATTCTCTTGATAGTGCCATTTTTCCAGTCTTGTTTAATGCGGTCATTTCTAGGAGAGACAGTTTCAGAGCAGACTTCCTGCTATTCTGGCTTTTATGTTCTGCTTGACTTCTAGTCTGTGATGGTCCCTGAGCTATATATACAGATGCTGTGATGGAAATGTATCCACTGGGCTGGGCTCCCCACATCTGTCTATCTTTGCATTGTATCCTGCTGTAGATTTCTGCGATGTTCTTTATTTTCCATTGGAAGAGGTTTCTTTGGTGAAGGTAGCAGTCACAGTTATCTGTGGTTATAGGACTGTGATATAGAACATAGAAAGAAATTATGCTGGCCTAGCAAAGTGGCATGACTAAATTTCTTTCTGACGTCCATGACCTCACTAGCTCTGGCAGGTTGTCCAGGAGTCCATCTCTTGTCTCCCAACTCATCGATGCCTTTTAGATGCTTTTACTTTAATAACACCTTTTTCCCATTGTTTGATGTTACATTCATATGAGGCAGCTGATCCGATAACTCCCATTTTAGACATACGTTGCAGTAGAAGCCTACTTGCCCATTTCCCAACTGCCTAGTCTCCTGAAATAACTACACAGAAACTGTATTAATTAAATCACTGCTTAGCCTATTAGCTCTAGCTTCTTATTGGGTAGCTCTTACATATTAATTTAACACATTTGTATTAATTTGTGTATTTCCACAGGCTGTATCTTACTGGGTAAAGTTCTAGCATCTGTCTCCAGTGGGGCTCCATGGCTTCTCACTGACTCTGCCTTCTTTCTCCCAGCATTCAGTTTAGTCTTCCCCACCTAGATAAGTTCTGCCTTGCTATAAGTCAAAGCAGTTTCTTTATTCATTAACTAATGGTATTCACAGCATACAGAGAGGAATCCCACACCTCTTCTTTTCTGTTCTGTTTAAATAAAAATGAAGTTTTAACTTTAACACAGCAAGATTACATACAACAAAATAGGCATCAAGCAAGAATTACAGTTGCAATATTTATATCTAGTTTATCTCTTATCATAACTAAGGGAAACTATAATTATATGTTCTTCAACTCCATCAAAGACCTCAGAAGAATATAATACTACCTAAGTTAACAGGAAGTGCATTGTAAGCAACTTCCAAAACTATAGAATTGACAGAGGCAGGTCGCTGCCTGGACAGTCACCCAAAGTTCTTCTGTAACGTTGGGGCATCCATCTTTAGCCTACAGGCCAGTAGTATCCAGCAGACTTTTCCATGAAGCAGGAAATTTCAAAGACAGTTCCTCCTATTTTGTCAGTAACTTCCTTCTGTATCCTGACAAACTCTTTCATGACGCAGGGACCCCAAAGGACTGTCTCACCTTCTTTAGAAAACTTCAACAGTCATTTTTCTGTGGGTCCAACATGTCCAATTCATACAGTATAACATCAAGCATTCCAAGCAAGAGCAGTTTCTTGCCCAAACGGCTAGTAAACTCCATAAGGAGCCTCATCAATGCCCATTTTCCTTTTGAAGCAATTGGTGCTGCCAGGAGCAGATGTATCTCACAGTCTTGAAAAGTCCTAAGTTATTAAAACATTTTTGTTGTTGTTGTTGTTTTATTTTTTATTTTATTTCAAAGTTTATTAAATTATAAAAGTTTCCATTTCTGCCCCTCCTCCCAACACCCTCCCACTCCCCCCACTCCTCCCACTCCTTCTAAAGACCATATTTTGAAGGTCTATGAATGATTTGAAGAATATCTAACTAACTGAAATATATCTCTATATATCTAGAAAACCTAACTAACATGACTACAAACTTGCCTATTATAGATGATTATCTATTAACCTATATTTCTTAATTATATATTACATTTTTAAATGAAAAACACAATACCTTAATCAAGAGCAGAAATACACATATAACAAAACTGACCTTAAATTTCTATCAATAAACCAAGATCAATACCAATGCAAATCTCTATAGCAATACCCAGGTTATGTCTAAAATGAAATGTTCATGAGGAAATATTTCTGTTCATCTTTTAAATTTTCTTCTCCTTATACTTGGGGCGGAGATCCCGGACACTAAGCACAGAAGGGACAACAGGGACCTAACGATTCATATTTCTCAGGTCCAGTCTCTCATCAGACCTCTGTGTCACCTCCTACTCCTCAAACACTCATTCTCCAGAAGGCCGGACCATGTGGGACTCTAGTCCACGATATCCTAGCAACCTGCTGCTTTCAGGGTGCCACTTTTTAATGGCAGACTTTATGCTATAGCTCATTCATCATCCGCAATGGGTGCATCTTTCAGATAGTGTAGATATTTGACTCATAATTTATAGCATAAATCAAATGCTAGATGTGAGTTAATTTAAATTATTAATAAAAGTATAAATTTCAAAAATTTCAGAGAAGAAAATGAAGAGCTGATGAAGAAAAGGCCTACAGGAAAGCTAAGTCTATGATCCTGACTTGTAGCTAATCACATAGAAAGTGGAACGGGAAAGAATTTGCAAAGGCTGAGATACTCCTCTCATAAACTTTCCTTTTCTTCTTTTAGCGATTAATACAAAGTCATCGTCTCCTTTAGGTTTTGATGCTCAGTGAGATCGCCTCCCATCTCTGCCATCCTTAGAGGAGTTTCAGTTTTAGTATTTTGAATCAGTAAGCTAATTCACAGATGACAAACATCAGATATGTAGTGAAGAATTTCTGGTAAAAATTCTTTTCTGTAGTGAGATCAATATTGAATTCCTCCTGCGTTTACCTGCTGATACCCTAATCCTCAATGCAGTTGTTGGGGGTGAGATTTGGGGGAGGTAATTTATGATTGCCCACTTCATATGAAGCCTAAGTGAACCTTCCTCCGTCTCTGCCGTGTGAATTTACAAGAAGACTGGCTAAAATTGGGAGGATTCACTCCCCAAACAGAACACGTGTTGTATTAATCACCCTGACCTCCAAAACTGGGAGAAATAAAACATTTGCAGTCTATAGGATTGTGTTACAGCAACAGAAAACTAGATACCTGAATCTCCAACCAATTTGTTGTACTCACCCAGTATGTCAACTATTGTTATTGTTGTTTTAACACCTATGATTTTTCCTCCTGTCAGTTTTGTTCTCTCTCTCTCTCTCTCTCTCTCTCTCTCTCTCTCTCTCTCTCTCTCTCTGTGTGTGTGTGTGTGTGTATATAACTTTCATATGTTAAAATGAGTGTTAATACATGATTGATTGCATAGATGTGATTTGTTCCTTTGTATGTAGGAAGTCAACATCACGTATCCTGCTTTTTGTCACTTTTTAGATAAATATGGGGAGGGGATGGGGAGTACCTGATTCTCACATATTTTCTTACTGAGACAAAGAGGTTTCTGTTCCTTTATTGTGACTGATTGTGCCATTATAGGGAAATGGAGTAGACTGCATACGTAGCATGAAGTTTTGATATGAGAAACAATGATGCCATTATGAAAGAACTTACGTGTAAGCCGTTTTTCAGAAACACTGCTAGGCGAACAAGAAATTATAGCTATTTTTCAGATTCTTGCTAGATGAAAAGACACTGTAGAAGTACTGCCGTAACAAAGTTGCATTTATATTAAGATTTTGTGCTGATTGCAGTGATGTCCAGAACAATAAGTAAAGTGTATCCACGCCTTACTTCTCAGTAAGGTCCTGCACCTTTGTTAGCTAGAGAATGCCCAATGTCCGGGATCCATCTGCCCCCATGCCTACAGGGCTAGAGTCGTAGAGGTGTGCCCCTGCCAAGCTTTTCACATGAGTAGTGGGGAACTGAACTTAGGTCCTCAGACTTGGGCAGCAACCACTCTACCCACTGAGCCATTTCTTTAGCACATTTTAAATGACTTCTGAACATTATTATCAAATATGTAAACTTTCCCTTTAAATTTTATGAAATACTCCCCATGTTTACTTTTCTTCTCTCTCTCTCTCTACTATATATATAGGGTTCATACTTACATATATATTATATATGTATAGAATACATACGTATATACTGTGTTCATATTTACACATGAACCCTAAGATAGATAAAGAGATAGATGGATGATAGATAGATAGATACATAGATACATAGATAGACAGACAGATAGATAGTATTCATCTATAAGTACAAACATAGTGCATCTTTCCATTACGGATATACCTGAAGTCACATATCTATTAGGATTAGTGTCTAAATGTCTGATCTATGCACTCTGCATAAATTGAGTTTACATGAAAGATTAAATATGTCAGAAAACTTCACCACTGTAATTTTTCTCGGTCAGAATTTCGACGTTTTGATGCACACAAATCTAGGATGAATATGCAGTTAAGAAGGGAACTCCTGTTTGGTTCACAGGCTAGAGTACAAGTCAGAGAGGAGGATGGAAAATAGAGCACATGAGATACGGAAGAGTGTCCAAAATCACATGCCGCGTACCTTCATCTCCTCTGTGACAAAATACTTGAGTTAGTCAACCCAAAGGAGAGAGCATTTCTAAGACCTCAGTCCCAGGTCACATGGTTCATTGCTTTGGAGCAACACAGCAGCACATCGCAGTAGGGATCACGGGACAGTACTAAGCTGTTTATTCATATTAGGAGCAACTAGGTAGGGAACGGGAATGGGGCATGCCCCAATGACCTACTTCTTACAACAAAGCGCCATCTCTGAAAGCTATGCTATGACTCCATCAATGGACCAATTCATTGGTGAATAGAAACAGTCAGGAACCAACCTGTAAAGTCCACGTTGAGGACTGCAGCACTGGGAACAGGACACAGAGCTGTGGGGGTCATGTCACAAGCCCATCGAGCAGTTTCCCAACTGTTCCAGTCTTGAGAACTAAGAACTGGGAACGGCACATAAATCATTAAATAAACTAGAAAAAAAAGACACTTCGCAACTATCAACAGGAGTGCAAATGATTTTTATTTTAGGAAGAGAAAGTCAGGAAAAAAATACTGACTCAAATTCCATGCAATTTTATTTACTGCTAGCAACTATGTAGTTAAAAAAATCATACTTTCAAAACTCATCTTCTCTTCCCTTTTGAAACTATGTAAAGTTGGTTCGTACAATGCAATTATATTTTAGAACAGGCCTATGAATTACTTATGATAATGATGCGACTTTGGACGTATAAGCACAAATGAAATATTCAGAAGTTAGCTACCGGTAAAGGTTACACTGCAAGAATTTTACAAAACCTTTTCTTTCTTTAAAAAATTAAAAACAGAAAAACGTAAGCTTCCTTTCACTTTCTCCATCTTTACTTCCACACACATAAATAATTCAAAGTCACAGTCCCATATGCTCGTGCATGACTGTAAACGTAGCACTAGGAAAGCTGAGGCAGGGGATCAGAATTTCAGCACTAACCAGGGACACTAGGAAGACCTATCTCAAAATGAAAGAAAAAAATAAAACCAAAATGTTCTCTCTAGTCTTGTGAGGGGCCTGCTTTTGTCATAAATGAGATCCTAGGTGCAATTTACAACACGGAGAATGGGTGAATGACTGCCTGGATGGATGAAAACAAGCTCTAACACGTTATCCTGGTACCATCTCACATCGGTACAAGAATTAGCTCATTTCATTACTAACAAAAACAATATACCTTAAAGTGAACTGAAGAGATAAGCTAACGGCACATGTATTTATTATTTGGGATAATGTACTGTGTAAAACGGATTGTGATCTCTCCTTTGACGTTTGCTTCTTGTCTTTAGGAAATGGTATGTAAATTAAATCAATTTTAAATGGCAGTACGCTTTGCAGTGTTCCAATGCGCTTCCTGGGGGTGGGGGAAAGAAATATCTTCACTGAAATTTTTCAAGCTTGAGAGAGAACAATGTGAAGATATTTTGCGTTAGTTTGGAAAATCAGAACAAAAGGTATACAAGAGAAACACAAGACCCAATACAGTTAGTTGAAGTTCTATGACCAAATAGGATTTCGTCTGGGAACTGGGATGAGTTTTCCGCACTCTATGGGATTACATCACCAGAAATGCACCTGCTCTGACCTTACCAGGTGAGTCCATGTGAGTATCTCAACGACAGCTCCAAAAGGCTGCAAGACACATTCTTCCAAGGCTAAAATAATAAACTTCATTTAAATACAAGCTAGCAACCCGACAAAAAATTATTTAAAGAACAAGGGACTAGTAACAAGTGGTTCAATTGTCAAAACTGGCCCAAAATATTCAGTATTCTGCATTCTCTGTAAGACAAATCTAGTTGCATATACTATGTAATGGACCTGTAGAATTCACATTGGGATCAATACCTACCATTTAAATGGTATCTCCTTAAAAAAAAATCTAACATTCCAGCCACACAAATAAATTCCTAAGATCCAGTCTAAAGGATCAGTGGGTTTTCAGAGTGTCCAGTGGTGAATCTAGCATTCTACTGGAAGGGCCTTCAACTAACCAGCATGCCGTTCCTTCATTTTTTCTTCCCATTCTCCTCCTCCAACTCCTCTTCTTCTTCCCTGTTTTAAGATATGCTTCCCAGCTGTGAATTACTTTTCCTGAAAATGCCCATGTGGTGTGGTGAAGCCCATTCAGCAGATATTCTATAGCTAAACTGTAGTTCTGTCTTCTAGAATGAGAACATCCTAGCGCTACTCTGAGACTTCTCAGATTACTGTATCGTATATGTTTGCAAGACTGTTGCATCTGTATCCCATAGTGTCAATTTTGGTCTCAAAGAAAAAATAAAAGAGGCAAGAAGAAAATTCTTGGCACTTCTGGTATGTATGTATTCTGACAGCAGAGAGCGGAGAATCATTTTATATCAGAATTTAAATCATCCTGCAGTAGCCTTTGTCTTCTTTCTCAGAACATGAACTTCCACATCATTGAGGGAGGTCATGGACATACCTAAGAAACTGTGTTTCTTTAGCTACTTTGCAGTTCAGGGAAGTGGTAGCCAGTTACACAGACAGTAACCACTACTTTGGTACAAGTTCATAAACTGCAAGTCAGAAGACAAAGAACAAAGATACCAGGAACTATTTCTTCCCCAAGCTGAATGAATAAAAAGGAGCTAGGGACTTCAGTAAGAATAGAACAGTTGTTCCAGGCCTAGACAGTCCACCTCTGGATTGCATGTAAGGAATAAAAAATAAAAGTAAAATAAATATAAAAATTTCCCATATTTAAGGCAATGTTATATGTTCCTGTGTATCAGTTTAATGTAATTTCTAACCAACCCAGGCCTTTATTTCTGAGTCACTGTCATTCTTTTACCATGACTCAGCAAGCATTTTTTAGACTCGAAACTCTTATTCTGAAGTGAAGAACACTGACTGTAAGAAATTAACAGATGGTAGGGCTAACGACAGATACTTGGAACAGATACCCAGTCTCACTTGGCTCTGGTGCAGTCATACATAAGTGTTCTCACTCCCTCACAGGCAGGTTGGCCAGCTTCCCCTGCGCTATTGACTCAGCCCAGGGTCCAAAGCAGAAGTTGATGTTCTACTGTGTTCAACATTCAAGAAACAAATTCCAGCTAAGAATTCAATAAAGCTCTTCCATAGGGTTTTCAGTTTGATTTAATTTCTTCCTACTCTCAACTTTCAACCAGGGGATGTTTCAGAGAAAACGATGTAAAAATGCACTGTTGTCAGATCAAGGGGTGCACAGGCTGAGTTTGCGATGGCGCTTGCATCGTTTCAGATCAAGGGATACAGATGCTGAGTTCCCTTTTTCCTTCAGCTGAGTCGTCTTGATTCACTTTCCGGGCTTGATTTTGTTCCACCCATGTATATTTCAGCATGGTTCACTAAAATACAAAAACGCTCTAAGCTCAGGCAATCTTATATTCTTATATAGCACTACATGTTTAGATTCCATGGATTATTGTTGTTGTTGTTGTTGTTATTACCATTATATTATTATTATTATTATTATTATTATTATCTGTTGTAAAAGGGATGCTTTCCCTACAGCTTGGATGCAGCCTGTGTAAAAGTCTGTCCTGTCCTTTTAAGAGACAAGCCCCACCCCTACCCCCACCCCCATCTACCTAGGCAAGTGGAACCTCTTCCAGGCTGAGATCTCTCTTTTTCCATCTCTTCTCCTCTCCTCTCCCCCTTCCACCCTTCTCTGTTTCTTTCTCTCTCTGCCTCTCTTCCCTCGTCCCCATTCTCCCCCCCTTTCCTTTTCTTTTCCATAATCCACTAAATAAATATCCAACTTCACTCTGCTTGGCATGCCTATAGGTCTCTGTCTCTCACTCACTGTGTCTCCTCGTGGGACCAGTTGACCCACCGATTGCTCCATCGATACCCCTCATGACCCACTGCATGCTGCTGTGCTACTGGGGACAGTGACATTTTATTTTTACCATTAGGTACATATCACTGCGACTTCATTTTTTTTTTCTTTCTTGTTTTTCCTCAACATCTTATACTAACATCATAATATAAAATACAATGCAATTTTAAAAGTCCCACAGCCTGCTCTGCGGTAGGTCAAAGTAGCTTTATTCATTAGACAATGGTATTCACAGCATACAAAGAGGAATCACACATCAAAGTGGTTTTAATTTGTTTTTCTTAGATTGTTAGGGATAATTAACATTTTGAGGTGTTTTTAAGCCATTATTCTCTCTTATTGTATGAACTACCTATTGCAATCCCTGGTCTATTTTTCAAATAGGTCATTTGTTTTACTGACTCTTTTTTTGAGTTCTTTGTATATGTTGGTTTTAAAATCTCTTTTAGAAGTATGGGTGACAAAAATATTCTTCCATTCTGTGAGCTTGGTTTTCATCGGTTGGTTGTTTCTTTAGCTATAGAGACACTTTTTAATTTCAGCAAGTCTCACTTGTCAATTATTGGTCTTAATTCTTGGGAAGTCAGAGTCCTATTCAGGAATTCATTTCTTACAGATATATCATGTTGGGTGTTGCCTATGTTTTCCTCTATTGGTTTCAGTGTTTAAGGTTTCATGCTTAGGTCTTTAATCCCGCTTCTTTCTCTACTTCTTTGGTTTCTCTCTGTGTCAGCTGTCAACCCCCTAAAAATCAAGGGTGGAAGCACCAAGGCAGCTGCCAGACTCTAAGAAAGCAGCCAGAGTTGCTGGACTTCTGGAATGCAAACCTGTTCTCACCACAAGCTCAGGTAGGTACGCTGATGAATGAACACAGAAAAGCTGCTTTCTGAGCATTCATCACAGTAAATAGTAGACGTCGGTGGTGGATACAGATAAGATTAGAGATTTCCCCATAATCTCACAAGCAGCATCAGCATTTATTCAGGCATTTAAATTTAAAAAATTCTCAAGAGTACAGGACTCTTTCTAGAAAATGCCTGGTCAGCAAGACTTGACTAAAGTTGGCTCCTCTGGTAATAGATCAAAATCTCTTACTTAGAAGGTATGCTACCTTGAAATAAAGATATATGTAAGATAATTGTGTCTGTCCAGAGACCAGTAAGAAAATGTGTGTGTGTGTGTGTGTGTGTGTGTGTGTGTGTGTTTATGCATTCATGTATCTAATCGGACACATTAATCTAAATAATATCTCACTGAAATGATTATGTTCCTTTAAGTATTTAAAATTAAATGCATGCTATATAAAAAGGGCATTTATTTTTTGAATATTATAAAACTAGTGAAATAAAATTAAAGATTTTTTTATATAATAGACTGATTTTTAAGATATGTGATCACATTCTCCCAGTACTATTCGTGGGTAATATATATTTTTTTAAAAAAACGAATCATTCACTGTTGAAAAGACAAGATTTTGGGTAGCCATCTATCAACATATCATATTTTGTAGCAATGAAATATATAAGTAACTTCTCTATGAGCTAATTTTGTACCTTTGTTAAGTCTGTAGTGATATGCTTTGTCACATATAAGTGCTCTGCTTCCTGAAAAGTACTCTTTGGTTGGACTATAGAAATAATGATATGAATACAACTTCATGCATCTCTTCATCAAATCTCTCTTATGCTATGATGATAATGAGACAGTACATTTCACTTACTCTCTGACAATTTGGAAAATGTCAGATTGAAATCGTGGTCAACTGTATATGCATCATTAGATTAACATTCACCCTGGCTGAGGATATGCTGCCTTCACTCTAACAAATGGCAACTTCAGCTACATGGCTTTCACATACCCAACCACTGTGTGAGCTCTTTGCTGAAGAAATCCAGTTTCTGCTAAGACTTTTGACAAGATACAGTTTGCATACTTCTCTTCTAGAAATTTGATTGGGATTAGGACATACCAAGCTCATTCTCACAATCAAAATTCCATTCTCTGGGCTATTAATTTGTAGCAAAGAGACTTGCCAGGAGACAGGACACTAGTGACGCTTGTTGCCTTTGCAGGGCACTTGTAGCTGCTGCTTTGTGTTTCCTAACACAGAAGCTCTATGACTAAATGCTATCTAGTTGTGTAGGATACACATTCATGTGTGATACAGTTCTGTGACAAGAAATAAACTTTAGTCCCCTAAAATTTTTTCTCTTTTCTTGTTTTGTGCTATATTTTCTTTTTTTTTTCCTGCTTATACAGAACTAGAGAGCTCTTAGGTGGACACCTTGTAGTAACAGTAACAGAAGCCATAAGAAAGAACTGTAGAACAGAAAGTTCTAAATAGAATAAAAGACAGATATTGTTTATATCTCCCTAGAGAAAAAGGACACACAATGCTGATAAAGTCAAATAATTCACTAGAGGAGAGAAAAGGGAGGGCATTGATATTTAATAAACAGTAAACAAATCATAACATTTGAAAAAGAACCATCATGAGAATGATGTTAGTAGACCAAGATATTGCACCAGGGTTAAAGTCAGCATATAACCAAGGTTTTGCAGCTTGATTAGCTGAATTCTTACTTTTTAGCTGAATACTTAATTTATACTATTTCCATGGTTAAATATGAAATGCAATATACTTTTAAGGAACTTAGCATCCAATGGGGGAAATTCTTTAAAAGACACCATTCACTTCCATCTGGTAAGTACAGCAACAAGAACTGAAACAATGCCACAGTGTCATGCCTTTCTGTAGAAAGTCTTGATAAAAGATATTCAAGTAAATTGTTAAAATATTAAATGAGGTGAATTACCGCCCAAATCATACTGTGAAACATATTAACTTGCTAATAGAGTATCTTATACAAAAAAAATACTTTCTAGATTGTTGAGAAAGAATTTGACTTTTAATAGGCCATTAAATGTCATCTAATCATGGAACTTGCTAACCAAAGAATTCTAGTCTGTTAGCAAAAAAAAAAAAAAAAAAACCCTAATACTGTACCCATAGTGTACCCTAGTACCTAGTACCCTAGTACCTAGTACCAGGACATCCATAGTGTCCTGCAGCAGCCCTCATCCAAAGGACTTGGTTTTTCTTCTACCACTGCACCCATTTGCTGCAGCCATACCATGCTGCAAATGCATGCTGGCATAGTACAAGGACTGCCTGCTTCAAAAGCTTCCCTCATGCCGCGATGAAATCGCACTTCCTAGTCCGTTCCTCTTACTCTTCCCAGCTGATAACCTTCTGAACTAATTCATTGTCTCTTTTTTACTAGACTTACACAAGAAGGCGAGGGAATTAGGAAAATTCTATGTTTACCTATTTGATTTTTCAACCGAGAAAGGTTTAGTAAGTAGAGAGAGGTTGCCATGAATATTCAGGATTCTCACACACACAGTATGAACTGTTCGTGAGAAATAAGGAGGAGGAGATACCAGGATGAAGAAACAGCACCAAAGTCTTTGACACACAGAATGGCATGGAATATGAAAGAAATGTTACCCTTGATTTCAGGATAGTAGGCACAAGGGAATAGCAATAACCTGCAGAGGGGAAGGTGGAGAGAGGGTGTAATGTCTACTCTACATGACAAAACCAAAGTGTTTTGTTCCAGGGATGATGTGAATTTCTGAAAAAAAGATCACATGGGAAGGACGTTCTGAACTCTATATTCCTAAGTACATATGCTTATGGTGAAGTGAAAATATCTTTGAACAGAAGAAGTCATAAATATATGCAAAGAGTCTTGAAAGGGATAAATTTGGATTTCTGGAAATGAATGCATTTGTGTGAGCTAAAATTTGTGTATCATGTCCAGTTAGGAAACAGCAGACAGCAGACCGTGCTATACTATCATCTTCCTTTCAAAATAGAAAATGTGGAGATATTACAAGCAGTGTGTGTGTAAAGTGTAAGTATATATACATAAACCAGAAAGCTAAAAGGTGAGATGAATTTAAATGTTAATGAAGAAAGAGGCATTCTGTGATGAGCAGATGTCTACAGGCTGTATTCTTCCCTAATAGCATCATCCAAAGCTGAGTTCAAGTCAAAGATCAATTGAGTCTGCAGTTCCTGCTGTGACTTCTACTCATTTTTACCTCCTTGTTTTACACTTTTTTAAATTCCTTCCCATGAGGATGGGATGAGTTATGTCATGAAATTTACCTAGTCAGACTGACACCGTACATCTTATTTTCAGAGTTTCCAAAGGCTGTTTCTGTCTGACATTGTCTTGCTCATCACTCAGGAGAGAAGTTGCTTTTTTCCTGAGTCATTGCTGTAGACAAACTGATTTGTTGAGGAGTCATATCCTGTGGAGCATCATGTGGGTTAGTTTGGAAGTGGGTCTGGGGCCAGTCAAATCTTCCATTGATGCCACAATCATTAGAGTGTTAAGATTTTAATGCAAAATCACAAAGAACCTTGAGCCAGAGAAAGCAAAGTAAAAAATTCCCAATTTTTTGACTCATTGATGTATGATATACTTTTGTTTTCTTAAGTTGTTAAATTGTATAATAATTTGTTATGGAGCAACAGATAACTTCTGCAACAGTCCTTTTGTCAAGGGCACGATGACCCTGAAGATGTAACCAATTTATGAGTTTCCAAAGAAGTGAAGCTAATAATATTGAATTTAACAAAAGTTGGAGGCACAATTATAATCTGAGAACTTGAGATTCTCATCACCAGCAACTGATAGACTTTTAGAAAATAATAATGGTATGCAGGATATGCTCGAGGGGTCTTATCAAAGAGACAGAGAATATTACTTTTCATGAACCTTGTCCTAAGGATCTAAGACATTTAGATAATATGCTCTTTTAAGACTGCAATTCAGTTAAATATTGCTAACAAAGATGATTTTACAATCTTCAAATATTTAGACGCTAGGAAACACACTTATAAATAAGCTGTTGGGTTTATATAAATATCAAAAGAAATTTATGAATTCATTGAGCTCATAAAGATAATATAGCAAGATTAATTATATCTCTTCCAATTTAAAGACCAATCTTTTTCAGATGATTTGTAATGGAAATATTAGAATTATGATGATTAAGAAATGAGTCAAAATTAGCCTACATATTTTTAAAACTAAGATGAAATTTACTGAATTTAAAATTGTAATGAAAATTATTTCTTCCTTGGACTAGTCAATTCAAAAGCACACATGTGGGATACAGGGTTAGGAATTGTTAACTCGAACCATGGGAAACAACACTTTTAATAATAACTTTAAATAATATAAAATATTTTTGGGAGTTATTTCAACCTAGCAAATAAAAGACTTGTATGGTAAAAATGCCAAGTCTCTGAAGAAAGAAACTAAAGAAGATATCAGAAGATGGAAAGATCTCACATGCTCATTCATTGGGAGAAGTAACATAGAAATAATGGCCGTTCTACCAAAAGCAATCTACAGATTAATCACAATCCTATCAAAATTCTAACACAATTCTTTACAGATCTTGAAAGCACAATCCTCAACTTCATATGGAAACACACACACACACACACACACACACACACACACACACACACAAAGGATAGTTAACACAAGCCTGAAGAGTAACATAAACTTCCACAGGCATCACCATCCCTGTAGGTATCACCATCTCTGGTTTCAAGCTCTACTACTGAGTTGTAGTGAGAGAAACTGCTAATATTATCGCTCTTTGGAAGTGGGGTGAGGAGTGTAAGAAAGGGAAACTGCCATCCGGATATATTGAAAACACAAATAAATGAATAAATAAATAAATGATAAGTAAAAAACCATATGATATTGGCGTAAAACAGACACATTGATCAATGGAACTGAATCAGAGACCCAGATATAATTCCACACACCTGTGGATACCTGAATTTTTAAAACAGTAGATAGAAATACAATGAAGGCATCATCAACAAATGGTGCTGGCCAGACCAGATGTCTGCACGCAGAAGAATGCAAATAGACCCATATTTATCACCCTGCAGAAACGTCATGTCCAAGTCAATCAATGACCTCAACATAAAATTCGATACACTAAATCTCGTAGAATAGAAAGTCAGGAATAACCTTGAAAACAGCAGCACAGGAGACAACATCTCAAACAGAGCACTGTTAGCAAAGACTAAGCTCAACAATTAATAAATGGGACCTCATGAAAGTGAAAGGTTTTGTAAGACAAAGGACATCGTTATTAGGGCAAAATGGCAGCCTACAGAATGGGAAAAGAAACAGGAAAGTGAACAGGAAAGCTGTTGCTAGGGGAAGTTCTCAAACCCAGTATACATTAGGAAATGGAAATTTAAATGACATTTGGGTGCCATTTAGTCATTGTGGTTGCCAAGTTTTCAAGGTCTGACAAAGATAAAGATGCAGTTCAAAGAAATTCTAACTCTTCTTTGCAGCTTTGTGGATTTATGAAAATAGTGCGGAGAATTTATTGATATTGCCTAGTAAAGTTGAAGGAGCTTTATATCTTATAAATCAGTAGTAGGCTATAAACACAAAAAAGATATTTGCCACTGTGCAGAAGACAGAAGTCTTCGTGATAAATGCTGTGATGTGTATAATGTCAAAACTGGAAGCAACTCAAGTGCCTACCAACCATGTCAGTGTCCCAAAGGGTGAACAATCGTATGTTCATTAAGTTGACCCTATGCAGTAGATGCTGTAAATAGCCAGCAATCAAATTCATCAACCTCTGTGAGCCTATAAAAACAGAAAAATAAGTTAAAACAACAGCCACAAAAATAAACTACATTTATCAGTACAAATGAATCAACCTTTGGGAGAAGAACATATCTTCGATGATCAAATTTAGATATAAATTTTTGTTTGTATTTTATTTACTTTTAGTTCATATATGTGTCTTAGATTCAAAACTAGTTGGAGAATTTTAATTGTAGTCTTTTAATGAGATTACGGGTGTTTATCCATCATACACTAACTCTGTCAGATGTTCCAAATTAAAACAAAAATTGTCAAGTAACTGATATGACTGCCAACTGCCACTAATTAAAGTCAGGACTAAGATTTCAAAGAGCAATCCTGAGCCCAGGCTCTTTCTGATCATACAAATGACTTAGTTGAGGCAGAGTAGAAAAGATAACACTGTCGACTTGAGCTCTTTAGATTTCTTTATGTTGTTCAATGCATTAATTTCACGTAAATGATGGTTGTTTACTAACTATCACATTTATTCTCAGATAATCAACAGTAATAATTACAGATCCACGCTGGAGAGATACTGATACTGTTATTAGAAACAGACAACAAATAGACACTTGACTGTTAAAATGCATTCGCTGATTTTTATTAAAGATTCTCACAATTTTTTTCTTTTGTTTTTCTTTTTTACACATTAGTTATAAATTATTTATTGAGTATTCTCAGCAGACAAGACATTTTCTGAATAGTTGAAAGTCATTCAGGATACAAAACAGACATCTCCTGCTACCACAGAAATGAATATTCAACTTACTGCCTAATATTTACATTATAAATGTCAGGTAAAATACCGAAGACATTTTGTGAAAAGTGCCAGGCATTGCTTTATTATTCTCTCATATATTCTACCCTGACGCAGTTTCTCCCCCTCCACTCCTCCCAGTCCCTCTCTCCAATTTTCCCTCTACCCCAGACCCACTCCTCCTCAATTTTCCTTCAGAAAAGAGCAGACCTTGTAGGGATATCAACCAAACACGGTAGGACAAGTCATAATAAAACTAGGCACATACCCTCTTTTCAAAGCTGGATGAGGTAAAGAAGTAGGGCAAGGGTCCTAAGAGCAGGCAAAAGTTCGGAGACAGCCTCCACTCCCTCTTCTAGGATTCTCACAGGAGGAGAAAGCTACATAGCCATAGCAAATATGGAGACCCTTCCTCAGACCGAGCAGGCTGCTTCATATTGCTGAAGTTCCTGGGAGGACTTACGAGCCCAGGTCGGTTGACTCTATGGGCCATGTTTTTTTTTTTTTTTTTTTTTTTGAAAGTAATTTTATTAAACTATAAAAGTTTCCATTTCTGCCCCTCCTCCCAACACCCTCCCACTCCCCCCACTCCCTCTCCTCCTCCCTCTTCGTCCCTAAGAGCAGTCAGGGTTTCCTGCCCTGTTTGAAGTTCAAGCTCCTCCCCCCTCCCTCCAGGTCCAGGAAGGTGAGTATCCAAACAGACTGGATCCCCAAAATCCAGTATATGCAGAGGAAACAAGTCCCAGTGTCATTGTCAATGGCTTTTCAGAAAGACTCCGGGCCAGCCACATTCAGAGAATCCGTCCACATTCAGAGAATCTGGTTAGATCACGTCCTCGTTCAGTCCCAGTCCAGCTGGCCTTGGTGAACGCTCATTAGATCCATCCCCTTGTATCAGTGGGTGATAGCATCCCTCGCAGTCCTGATTTACTTTTGGGCCATGTTCTTGTAGTGTCCTCCACTCCTCTGGGTCCTACCATCCGTCCTCCTGCAGTTCTGTGGGGTTCCCCTGGCTCCACCTCGTGTTCACCTTTGAGTATCTGTAACTGTTCTCATCGGTTGCTGGATGAAGCCTCTCTGACTGAGCTGGGTTCCAGTTCATGACCAAAGCAGAATATCATAAGAAATAATTTCATTGACTTTTCTGGGTGGGGGCAGTCGGGTTTAGTTCTATCCCGGGTCTCTGGGATATCCAGACTCTGGTTCCTGGGCATCCAGACAGTATCAGATGGGGGCTCCCTCTTGTGGAACGGGCTTCAAGTTGGAGCAGTTATTAGTTGGCCACATCCACAAGTTCTGTGCCACGGTTAACCTGCACATCTTTTAATTAAAATACAATTATATCACTTTCCATCCTCCCTCCAGCCCCCCTCAGTTACCCTCTCTCCATTTCCTCCCGAGTCCCCCAACTCTCAAGCTGATAGCCTCTTTTTCCTTGATTGTTATATGCATATGTGTGTATCTGTATACACACATATATAAATGCAAACTTTTCAATTTGTTTTGGTTGTGTGATTATTGTCTCAATGCTGACCAGTCTGCACTGGACAACCATAAAGGTACTACTCCCTGGGAAAGGCTAATTACTCTCCCAGTGGTCATTATTTGCCTGTAAGTCTTCTTCACCTAAGGACGGGAGCCCACAAATTCCCTCTTCCACATTAACAGGTTCATGTATCCTGCCAAGTAGTCAGGTTACTTTACATTTACCTAGAATTATATATAATATGTGTATGTGTTAGTGTATATGTATGTGTATATATGAGTCTGTGTGTGTGTGTGTGTGTGTGCATGTGTGCATGTATGCATGTGCGTTAATGGAAATTAAACCACCCAAGGTGACAATGCTGTCTACAAAATTTATAGACTAAGAAAAACTCCTGGATCAGGCAAAAGAAACCTCCTTTTGAATGGTTGGTAGAGACAGTCTAAGTAATTTCCAGAAAGCTATAAAAATTATTGATGTAGCCCTAGTTGCCTCTCTGGGGTTGAGTATGATGCACTATTGTGGGAGACATGGCACAAGTCTATGATAATTCAAGCTGTATTTGACCCCAAACATTTTTGCTGAGGTTTATCCTCCATGATAAGATTTTTATGTAAGTATGAAATATACATATGTGTGTGTTTGTTTGGGTGCCTGTGTTTGTGGGTATATGTGTTTTTGAATATATTTTACGCTTTAACATAGTTGATCTAATTTTATTTTTGCCACTATTTTTTAATTTCAGGCATCTTTATCATTCCTTTTGTTTGCTTTTCAGCACAAACTATTATTTCATGTAATAATTCCCATGTAAGGGACTATCTTTTAATTTATTTAGCTCTATCTCTTGTAAGGAGCTCAGTTACAGTATCTCGATACCACTTTATGACTTTAAATTCTTAACTATAGTCACTCAGTCTTCCAAGACTTCTTGTTCACACATTTCTTAAAGTTTTTGAATATTTTAAATATGCTTTCCTCTTTCTTACTTATATTAATCTAGAGTCAAATATTTTATCAATATTCTGTTCCTTGGCTTTATTTTATTTATTTGTTTCCTGTGGCATCTGATCCAAGTATAATTGTGTGCCTTATTCTCTGTTCAGGAGTGTCCTTGTCTTGAAACTTTGTCCTCATTTAATAACATCACTGCATTCTGCTCTGCTCCAGCCTCATCTTTATTATGAGTCTTCAGAATCCAAAGACTTCCCTTCCCTCTTCTCTATTAAGTCCTGTTTCACGCACATCTGTTTTATGTAATCAGACTCTTACAAGAGCTTCCAGTTACCTCTGGAATAAAGTACAGACTTCATCTCCACAAATTTATGATGTGAACACAAATTACTTTCTCAAGATCTATCACCCTACTTCCCTTGAAATGTTTTATGTCCAGGTAGAGAAAAAAAAATACCCAACACTATGTCATCCTTAAAGTTTCCAAACTGGAGATTTGTCTATGTCCTTCCTGAACTCAGCACTATCTCTCTCTTTCCCTTTTTCTTCCTGTTCAATTTTCCCCTTTCTTTCAAAATAAATTTGAGTAATAGCTTCTTCCTAAATTGCAACAGATGAACAAACATGAGCTATGAAGTAGTACAGAAAACCTATGCTGTTCATCCTCCCTTTAGCAGTTAGGCGGTTACGATGCACGTTAAAAAAATAGGGTAAACATGAGTGTGAGTGTGTTGATGTGTTGTATGTAATGTCCATGTGCCCACATATCCAAGTGTATGCATGCTGAAGCTGATATTGTTTGTTTTTCTCAATCAATGTGAGCCTTCCTTTTTTTCCTGACAGGATCTCCACTTGACTAGAATCATGGATTGGACAATGAGCTCTTGGAATTCTCCAGTCTCTACCTCCCCAGCCCTCTCATTAGAGACTTGGGCCACCATGCCCAGTTTTTGTTTGTTTGTTTTCTTCTCTTTTATTTGAATTGTGAGAACCCAAAAGTAGGTATTCACATTTCCATGATGGGCGTAACAATTGAGTCATTTCCCCAAACCCCCTGCCTACCACTTACATAAAATGTTTCTATGTTACAAAACAAGCTTGTACTTAGTACTGATTTGCAATAAGATAGAAATGTGTTATATGTGTGCCTTCTAATAAGTGTGTGTGTGACTGTGTGCATGGATTAGAAAGTTCTGTCTGAAATTCTCATAACTTGATGCACACATATGTACACTTTGAAAAGATTTTGTAATTTTTTTAAAATTTTCTTCTCCTGTTTTCTTTCTGACTTCTTTCCTGAGCTACTTTTCTGTCTATACTATGGTTCTACATAAGTACATTACTCAAAGTGCCCACTAAAGATTGAAGTAGTACTTATATACTCTAAATCTGCTTGAATTCAAATTAATACAAGATGTAAAAATAATACTGTACTAACAGATAATTGTTTTAAGAAAAAAAATGTATTGACCAGAATAATGGCAGCATAGCAAGTAGCTCTTGGAATGTTTGAAAATAATATTAATATAAATTAGCTAGAACTATATTAAACCAGTAGGAACAAGTTACTGTCTTATGAAGGTCCTCTAAACCTTTAAAAATAATTATTATGTCTGAGAGCTAAAGTTACATTTTAAGTTTTAATTACTATGCCTAAAAGATCCATGAAAACAAAAACTCTCTGATCTGCAAGCTCCTTGCCTTGCCCAAGGAAAGTTAATGAAATGCTTTCATAATAATGGAGGCTATTATTTGTGGGAGATAGCAAGCAACATGTTTTCATTCCCCTAAACAAGTTTGTTTGACCAACTGCACCCATGACTTGATCACATACGGGCAGGAGGTCCACAGGATGGAGGTATGGCAGAATGTATGCTTGCCTCTGATTGGGTACAGGCTGGAGGTACTTCAGGATGTATGCTTGCCCCTGATTGGACCTGATGGGAAATGCAATGAATTATGGGCTTTTATTCTTAAGCTGCTACTAACTGTGATTCTGGGCCATTTCTCAGGAACCTGAGTATGAACCTGTCCAGGTCTCACATTACAGTATTTAATGAAAGCTTGCTTCAAATCTGGCTTTAAATTGTGGTAGTGGTCGTATTCTCAATTGGTGGTATGTACAACTCATGATACATTACATTCTTATGTCATTTTCTGCTTCACAGCTCCTGAAAAAAGGAAGTAAATTACTGAAGTTTTATCAACAAAAAACAATGAAAGTCATATTATGTTTGTACTTATGAATGTGTTTGAAAGGAAAAATAAGAATGGAGCAAAGATTATACTTAAAATTTATGAATGTAATGTATAGTCAATAATATATTTCACAAAACATTGAATGAAATTTTAAGAACCGAAATTAATACAAACACACGCATCAACTACTGAGAACACAAGGAAAGTCTCAAATTATCACATTAAATTCCCAATGTGTTACCGTTTTAAAGGAATTCATACTATTTTGATATATTTGATGGTAACTTTAGAATCAGAGACTGCGAAAATGGGACGATCCCTTGACCGACCAAATAAAAACTAAATGTACAATAGAGTTGATTTAAATCACCATGTAGCAAGAGCTATTATAGGGTCTAGGGAGATGGCACAGAAGTGAAGAGCATGCACTGTTGTTCTTCCAGAAGACCTGGCGTGTTTCTGAGAACTATCAGATGTCTACAGTCAGGACTCCAGCCCCAGGGATCTGATTCCTCCTCTAGCCTCTGCAGTCACCTGCACATATGTACTTCCCTCTCGTCTACATATACTTGAAATAAAGTAGTTTTATAATGTTATTTTAAGATAAGCATAATGGTGCACAGCTTTAATCCTAGTACTCCAGAAGCAGAGGCAGGTGTGCTCCGTGAGTCGGAGGTCAGGCTGACCTACATAGTGAGTTCAAGGACAAGTAGGCACTGAGACCTTGTCTTAAAATTAGTTGCTGTTTTAAGTATTTTATGGAGAAGAAGGTAAAATGATGTTTAATTTCATTTTCATGTTCCGTAATACTTTATGCAGAGATATGGCACAATGTCTGGAGCAAGCTGACCAGTGTTACTTGATGCCTTCAGGGTCTCATTACATTTCCTTGAAATGTAAGTTTAATTTGCTTCATCGGTTGATATTGAGATATTTATCTTTGTGATCATGTCCTATTAGCTCTCCTACTTAGCCTTCCATAGAATACATTTCGCCGTTAGAAATCTGGAATAGGTTAGGCTCCACAGCAGGAACTACTTACTGCCTTATTCTTTGCATAGCGTTTCAAGTGCGTGTGTGTGTGTGTGTGTGTATGTGTGTGTGTGTACATTTAAATCCCTGTTTGTTGGTACTGTAACGTATAGTTCTTACTATAAGTGAATACAATAAAGGAATGAAGGGCAGAGACCAGCATGAGGCTGGTACCCAGGATGAGGTAGATGAGAAGAGGTGGGAGGGCTGGGAGGAAAAGCAGGGAAAGTGAGGGTGTGTGCAAGCCTGTGAATTGGACATAAGAGGTATAGGGACAGACACAGATAGACCGCACAGGTACCTGACATCCTAAAAGGAAAATAGATGAGGGAAGACTTACAACAAAGAAACAGGAACTATTTTGAATTCGGAGGTCCTGACTCTTACCCTGGGATTTTATTTATATCCTGATCTGGTACAGAAACTTCTAGTGACCTACATTACAGTCCACGTCGGCCTAGAAATCCTGTCCTCTCCAGAGGGAGCCTACTCTGCTCCAGTTCTTCGCTGGTTCAAGTTACAGAATTGTGCTGGCGAAATCATAAACTTTGTTCCATGAGAATCCAAAGAGATAGAGTGGATAAGGCATTGTCTAAATTTTGGGATGATGTTTGCAGTTTGAAAACACATCAGGTATTTTGTTTTTGAGCTCACCATCTAGAGCCATTGCTGTTTACACACTTGCTGCTTACATATTTAAACAAATTGTCCTGCTCTGATGCTGAAAATCCTTATGTCTGTCGTGTCTTTTCCCTTGTTTTATCTTTTGATTTTTTTTCTCTTGTCACATCCCTGTAAGACCTGACAATAGAAAGGCATGTGAATAAAGACTTTAATTGGGACTTGAATCAGATACATACTTTTCTGACTTGCAGAACAAAATGCATCCAATCATTTAAGGCACCATATAGGGCTATTAGATAGAAGTAAACATTATTCTTTTGGCATCTCTGCATGGCTATTTCTTCTTCTAAATATAGAAGATGTGATGGGATTTGGGGATGCTGGACTGTTCACCACGGGAACAAGCATCTCTCAATGAGAGCTTTGAAACCATCATGAATGGAATAGAAAATACTCAGAAATTACAAGTTCACACATGCTTCAACTGAGGCTGTGCCTGTAGGTTAGGGAAAGGTAGGGTCTTTTAAACATAAGACAAATCTCCAAGAGAAAATCTGGATGAATTCAACAACATCCATAGGCAACAAGATCTACACAAAACATGACCCCCAAACTCTGGTCTGTGGGTTTATATCCACTCTGTGTCTCTAATTTTTCATGTGATGTCATAATGAGACTTTTTAATGAACAAAAAAATAAACGTCGTCCTTCTTTTTCACATTACGTCATTGCTAGGAATGCATTTCTTCTGGCACAGGGTTGTATTCTCACTAGCTACAAACTGACATAATGGCTTATCATTTTTTTTTTGAGTGATATTTCTGAATGTGCTAAGCCTAAGAGGCATTTCACGGCACATGGGTGGATATACCTTCCCCGTGTTTCAATGCTAAAAAAGAAGGAAGGAGCAGTTTTTACTGTTACCGCAAATTTACTGTTACTAGAGGATGTTTTCTTTGAAAATACTTCGTTTGAAGAGGTAGAGAGGAAACAGCTGACTCCACTTTAAGGCTTCTTAATGGAAGTCTCCCATCAAACTTGTAATCTTTTGCTCTGCATATAGGAATTTTATCTTAGTCACCCCTACCCTGACCTATCCTTGAGGGTGGAGACGGAATGAGATTCTATCATTGCACTGATACTGTGGCTCTGCCTCAAAATAAATCACCAACAACAATGAAGCATGTGTTGTGTTTAACCTACTCATTCAAAAAGATAAGCCGGTTCATAAGACATATACCCCTAAGTAAGAAAGCTTGGGACTCAGCACACTTTAGAAGCTGACTCCCTCACAGGGGGATCTCCCGAGAAAGCAACCCAAGGAGTCAGCTTCCCTGGCCTTCTTCATCCCGGTTGCTAATGTGCTTGGTGTGTGTTACTCATAGGAACTGAAAAAAGAAGCTAGGAGTATTACAGCTAACACAGACAGTGATGTGTTCTATGTCAAGAAATACCTTCTGAATCTTTGGGCTGAGAATGAGGACAGCTCAGGAACTCACTGCCAAGTAGCCAGGAGATGTTTGCAGTCCAATATACCCAGAGAGAAAGGGAGTTTGACTCACCTCCTTCTGTCTAGACAGCTTTTGAACCATTGACTTTCAAACTGCATTGGACACAGGATGCACTAAGAATCTTTTTATCTCTTTCTGTCTCTCTATCTACCTATCTTTATTACGACATATACATTTAACAAGATGAAAACTTAATTATGTCATTGCCATGGGTATATGTTTCTGATGTGCTGTGGTCATGGTACCTCCTCTGTTACTCTTCTTGCTTGGTTCACTATTTTCCATCCATCACCATTTTCACTTCAAAAATAGTCTCTCTTTTATGTTCATACATGAGAGTAAATCTTGTTACAAGGAAGGATTCAGGTGTTTAGGGTACCTTGACATGCTTTTCTAAATGTTTCCAGTATTATTGGTTAGCAAAGCACCATGCATGTGACAAAATTCCCAGTAGAGTCAAGTTATTTTCTATTCATTTCTCCAATAAATTGCCTTCTTCTATTAAATGACGAAAGATAAATGTATGGTATTTTCCTAAAACATGACGGTGAGCTAATTGAAACGATAGTGGGCAAGTTGTTAACGAGTTGGCAGCTCATCAGCTCTGCAAGTAACTGTATTCTATTTATGTCAGGTACAGTATCAATGTCATATGACTAATTTGTTGTCTGATCTGAACCTTTTAAGAACAGAGTGTGTGTTCAATAATTAGGTAATCAGACAGAAATCCAGAAGCTACATCCACTCTGCTGAGTGACACCATTCATTAGAACTCAGGGCCATTTTATCTCTTGGACCTATGGAAGGTGGAAAAAGAGAACCAACTCCACAGAGTTGTCCTTTGAGTTCATATGTGTGCCATGGTACATATGCCCACATACATGCAACATATTATACAAATAATAATAATACATTCATCCATTTTGATATTGTTCTTTATAATTAGATAGTTTAAAACATTGCTAATTTTTCTTCATATTCAAAAGAGTTATCCTTATGAGCAATTTAAAATAAACTTCTTGCACAATAGCAAATTTTAAATTCATAATTATAATTTGGCATAGTCAAAGCTTTGATGCTGTTTTGGAGATGAAATTATACTACTTTTTTCTAAGATACTTGATTATATTGATAATTTCCTTTAACTTTGGGATTGAAAAAAATATGACTGTTATCCCCATGGCTTGGTAGGTGGAGCTCAGCAGGAGGTCTAAGAATACCTAAGACAGTAACTGTATTAGTTACCTTTCTCACTGCTGCAACAAAGACTCTAAGAAATGAGAGGAAGCAACTTCAGGAAGGATGGTTTATTTTAACTTCCAGATTTATGGGTATAAGTCGTTAGAATGGACATCCAGGAACAGCAGCAGGAGACAGCTGTTGCTTGTGTGTGTAGTCAGGAATCGAGGAGAGGAATGTTGCTCAGCTCACTTCTTCTCCTCTTTCTTCACTCTGGGGCCCCAGCCCATTGCATGGAGCCGCCCACAGTTAGGGGGCATCTTCCTACCTCAGTTATTCTAATCTAGGAACTGCCTCGCAGAAATGCCTAAGATTTGCATCCTAAGTGATTTCTACATGGTTGGGTTGACAGTATTAACCGTCACAAGCCTCACTCTTGACAATACAGCAGCCCATATATTTATAAACCCTGATTTCTGTGTGTTGCACCCTTGGACTCACTGCCATTGCATCAGACAGAATGCATCCAAGCTAACGTCAAACATTGTTATGGTGCTATGGTCTTTAACAGTTCCCAAATTATTCAATAGTGTAAGTGGAGAGTCTACTCTGAGACAAGTATAATCTCTTAACGGGAAGCTGCTAAACAAACCCAAAACATGTTCCGTATTTCCAGCACGCAATTGCCATGGTTTAAATATTCTCATTTTCAAAAGACTGAACCAAAGCAATATATAAACCTAACCTGGGGGAAAAATCATACAGTTCCATGGTCATATTTCCGGACTCCTCATGAATTCATCTGAGCTCCAAAGGGCTTGGGGAGCCTGGTCCCTCTAGCTTTGCCGTCATTCTCTTGGGCCAAGCTCCCCGCCATGCATGCAGTTTTCCTCAGCTGACCTCACATGGTTCTGACACAGCTAACATCCTCGGATCTCTATTGTAACAGCTTTTTCTTCTTAACCAGTGTCCCAGAATGGTCTCTCAGGGCTCACTTGCCATACTTTGCTTATTGTCAGAGACTCTCTGATAGGATTGAGTTGCCAATTATTGCTAAATAGCGCAGTAATGCATTAGTTCCTATGCATTAGATATGCAAATTGATGGTGTGTAGTTCATGTGTTCAGCATTCCCAAGATGTTTAATATATTACAGACTGGCATGGTGTTTTTACTGATTTGAAGATGTACAAACGGAGGCTAACTTTTGATTTTAAAATAAATGTTGATTTACATTCCATCAATTTTAAAAGCTTCACCTCACAGATAAACTTTATATGCTCAGAATTTGTCCTACACTCCTTGGATTTTATGGCAAGATATGGGTTCTTAAAAAGTCAATAAGAATTTTGATTAAAAACCACGATTTCATCAAGTGATTTTCTTGTCAATCCCTTGAGTGAGTTTTATGCATGTGAACTTGAACTGCATCAACTTTAATAACACAGTATATTATACAACTTCAAAATCCTCGAAGTCAGAAGAGAAGGGGAAGATGAAGCTACCTGCAGGTGGGTATAAGTAGGTAGGTGCTAGTACTGCTGTTTTCTAGCACAATTAACTACTGAAACCTGGCATTCCACAATCTGTCACCTATGGGCAACCCTTAATTATCAGTTCAAATGATTCTAGATGCTCTTGCTACCTCGATTATTAGCTCAAGTCATCTGTGCTGTTTGGAACTTTTTATCATTTCCTGAAATTCATATTAAGAATTCATAGGCTGCAACTATTCCAGTGTAAAAGTTCTTTTAATATTTATGTTGTTTCTGTTATATGAAAGTAATTAAAACATTTGTTGTACTCACAAACCCCTTATTATTTCTACAAAATTATATGAACAAATCAGCAAAATAAAAAGCAATAAAACACCACCCCAAAATGCAACATTTAAGACATAAAGACTTCAAACATCACAACAGAACCACTATGTACTGATCTACTTAAATCTTAAAAAGTAAACTATTCAATAGTAACATAAAATATTTATACAGTAACAGGAATTCTATGTTATTATTAGTTAAATCTCCAGTCAAATATCTGTCCCTACTGGGAATCGATCTACCCAAGATCCAAAAGATGCTTCATCCAACCACAAGGACAATTGCTCAACTGTGTTCGTTGCTGCTCTATTCATAATTGCCAGATTAGAAACAACCTAGATGTCCCTCAATAGAAGAATAGATAAAGAAAAATGGAGTATCACTCAGTTGTTTAAAAAAATGACATCATGAAATCTGTAGGCAAGTGGATGGCACTAGAAAAAAATCATCCTGAGTGAGGTAACTCAGCCCAGGATGACAAATATGGTATGTATTTGCTTATATAGAGATAACAACCATTAAATAAATGATAGCCAAGGTACAATACAAAGACCCAGAGAGGTTAGGTATAGAAGAAAGGACTAAAAGGGCACATACATATTCCTGGGAAGGGGAAATAGAACAGATTTTATGGGTGCAGAGAGGAATGAGAACAGGAGGATCAGGTGGGGAGAGTGAGGGAAGGTGGGGTTAAAAGAGGAAATTTAGGGAAAATAACTATAGTTGAGGGACACTTGAGAGGAAACATAACACAGTGGACACTTCCTAAAATGTATGAAAACCGACCTAATGAAGTCTCCAAATAATGAGGGAGACAGAGTCTCAACTGGTATCTCTTGTCACCAAATGAGGCTTCCAGTGCTGGGATTGGGTTGCATCCAATTGAGTTGTTGACCAGATGGGGGCTTGTGAAAATTCTTGTCACCTAGGCCATTGTTAAAAGAATAGTTTGCTCTTCACTAACTGACTACAGAGCTCCATTGTTGACGGCAACACCCACACAACTCACTGCACATGAAGAGGTCAGGCTATTGCCTACAGAGTCTTTGCTATAGGAAGGTACTCTTCAGGTTACCATGGAGACATATAAATACCAATTCAGCATCAAAATCTTTGATCTACAGACCACCCTGCCTGCAAAGTGTGTCAGGGAAATGGTGGGACAAAGCTTGTGGGAGTAACTAACCTGCTTTCTATTTGACTTAAGGGCCTACTTATGAGATGGAACCCCTACCTAACACTGTTTGGGTAACCAATGATCAGAGATGAGATAGCCCAGAGTCCTAAGTTAAAACTAAATACTACTAGCCTAAAAGCAGAAAAAAAAGAAAGAAAATGATTCATAATGATATTCTGCTACACTCAGAGATCAGTGTCTTGTTTAGCCATCTTTAGAGAATTCTCCTCCTACAACTATTGAAAACAAATACAGGCTCACAGTCAGACACTGCACACACAGAAAGGCCTTGGAACACACAGCCCTATCAGATCTCTCCCCTTAGAGCTCAGAAAACCCCGCAGTAGAGGAGGCAGAAAGTATGTAAGAACCAGAGGGAACGGAGAACGCCAGAAGAATACGGACCTCTTAACAAACTAAGAAAGCTCATATGAATTCACAAAGGCTGCTGCAGGCATATCCAAGACGAGTCTACCCCAGGTCTGCAAGTATATTATAGCTTTCAGTTGACTATTTTATAGGACTTCAGAGTGTTTGAATGAGTGGATCACTGAGTCTTGTGCCTTCTTTTGGCTCTTTTCCTTTGTTGGTTTGCCTTGTCAAATCCAATTTGATAGTTTTTGTTTTATTTTACTGTATTTTATCTTGCTATGTTTTGTTGTTTCCTTTTAGAAGCCAGTTTTTCTCACGAGAGACAGAAAGGGAGTGAATCTGGATGGAACCGAGGTGGGTAGGAAGAATTGGGGGAGTACAGTGAGGAAAATCTGCAATCAGAATACACTGTATGAGAAAAGAATCTATTTTTTAATAAAAAGGGAAATTTTCTTAAAGGATGCATTTTATTAAATATCTTCACCATTCTCTTCGGTAGATTTTTATTTACTATTAGCTCACCAAGCAAAATTGAATGTTGAATTACAATAATTTATTTGTCTAAACATGTGCACATATTTTCTCTCTTAGATTTCTTCCTTTCATTTACATTCTAGAAATAAAGCATTCCTTTGACAAGAACACTTTTCTCAGAACATCGTACCAATTATGACATTAATTGACTCTCACTTTTGTTGCTAACTGTGATCTTCTGGGGGAAGTGCTGTGTTGCAGGTCTCCTAAGGGCCACTAAGCTCTCTCTGTGCCCTTAAACACCGTTCTCGGGAACTACCTGAGGCTCTGTAAGATTCTGTTCTCTCCCCATTCAAGCCACAAAGCTTAATCTTTGGTAATTCTGTCATGGAATAAGTATTATTGTGCTAGTGATAAATTTTTTTAAAGTGCCATTCAAATTTATTTGCACAGTGTGTTGCAAAGCTGACTCATGACTGTCTTAGAGGGTTTTTTATGAGTGTTTTCTTTTTGACATTTCTTATTATTGTGTTTGTTTTTGTGGTAGTTGATCTGGATTTTCAAAATGGCAGGAACTGGGGTCACCTGGAAAATAAAACTCATAGTTTTATTATAGTCGTGGTTGTGAGGGATTGTTATAGTGAACTAACCTCTGGGCACACCGGTGAGAGGATGTCTGGATTATGTTAATTGAAATGAGAAGACCCATTTCTGTGGGCAATATGATTCTTTGGAACACACGGAAGAAAGAAAGCTGTAATGTGTTTATGTTAGAGAACTTTTATGGACAGCATTGGCCCCTGAATGCCACAGACATTGATGTGTGTGACGCTTAGCGACAGCTGGCTATGACCCACTTTGTAATCAGTGCTTTTGACTCCATGGAGGTTTTGAGCTGGCAGGTTGTTCAAGCCCACTTCAGCTTCTCGTGAAGTCCTATTTGTTCAGGATTCTGTTGAAACCCGGGCTCCATAGTGCTTTTGAGTCACAGGAAGCCGGGAGTATTTTTCCTATTTCTTCTAGTGGATGCTAAATATTTCTTTACCTGCCTTGTCCCCCAAATGCATGGAATCATTCTTCAAATGTCATGTGTAACTATTACATAGTTCTTAAATATACAAGTTGTGTCAAGTGGCTTAACTTTCTCCCAGTTTGTTTATAACTGGAAACAAGAAAAATAAAGGCAATTCTCAAACCAGAAGATAGACTCCATACACAGGGACTACTGCTTGGTGAACTCAAGTTATTATTTAAAACTCTTATTATAAATTTGCACAATCACTGCAGCAGATTAGGACCCAACCTGATAAGAACATTTTGAATTAGAGAATTTATATAATCACATTTTTATAGCATTGCCAATGCTCTTAGATTGATTTTGGTTGATTTTCTCATGCTTTACAATTCTTTGTTGTTCGTTTCCTTTCTTATCGTCCACAGTCTAGGCAGGCCTGTTCCTATCACCAGTCTTCTGGCTGGAATCACTAAATGCTGGTCTTACATGCTGAGAATTGAAACAGAAAGACAAATGAGGAACGTGCATGCTCGGTTTCCAAGATACAGTGGGTGGGACTGGCTTGGATAAGACCTTGAGCCTCCGCAGACTCCTGAGCTAAATAATCCAAAATCGCAATCAGTTTCCAGAGACTCTGTCAATGCACAGAATAAGTGAATATTATTACATATTCCTGATTATCATACAGGTGATGTTATCACTCATGTTTATTCATTTAACTGTAATATTCAAGTGAACCGTTGAGATCTCTAACAAAGAATGCTGATTTCCTCAGCACAGGTACTGAGGAGACAATCTGAGAAGAGGCAGCTGGCATTTTCGTTGTATTGACAGTGGGGCACAAACAGCAGCTTCAAAATACTCAGCAGATAATAGTTGTGAAGGAAAAATGTCTCATGGAATATTATCCCAAGACTCCTTTTAATGTAGCAAGATTGGATTTTCAGCTCCTAAATTTTATTCAAGCCCCCTTTCACCATGCATATTTCCTGTCCTTGTAGAAGTATTCTCTGTTTCAATGTGATATTTCATTAATATAGTGTTTAATTTATTACTAGTTGCTTGGAATAATGATTGAGATGATATTTATTTTATCTAATTTAACTCCATCTTTATAAAACTGTCAAAGTTTAGTGAATGTATCAAATGAAAATTAAGAAATTAAACAGTAAGAAAGCTCACTATTCAATTATCAATTAATTTGGCTTATATATACTGTCCATTGCAATTGCTTTGAGTCTTAACATCTAAATTTTATTATTTCAATGTGAATAGTAATATGTTTTTCTCTGGAAACTTGAGTGATTAAAATTTAAAATCAAGAATGAGTTCAATCCCTGCGTACAGTGAGGTTACAATGACATGCGTGTGTGACTCCAGCTCTGATGGGCAGAGACAAAGATTTTGTTGGGGACAGTCAGCAAGATAGCCTCGCTAAAATGATAAGTTCAGGTTCAGTGAGAAATCTGTCTCAAAGCTTAATCTGCATGACAGTTGATGCTGCTACAGGAGGGAAAGTCACTTTTATTTGAGGGGTAGCCACTGACAAGTGACCCATGCCCCAGTAGATAATTCTGCTCATATGTGCATATGCACAGCATTGACTGGGTTGATTGGCTTCAGTGATAAGGTGTGTGTGTCTGTGTGTGTGTGTGTGTGTGTGTGTGTGCGTGTGTGTGTGTGTGTGTATGTGCGTGCGTGCGTGTGCGTGTGTGTGTGTGTGTGTGTGTGTGTGTGTGTGTGTGCTGTTGAAACCCTCTCGTGTAAACCAAAGGAAAGTGTCAGTTAGGAGGAAGGTCATCCTCGGCCCCAATAGGTTTTGTTTTAAATAATTAACTAAAAATTGAAAGTCGAAAATCAAATTAGCAGTCATCAAGGTATGTAGTGATACACCTGACATTCTCTCTCATCAAGGAAATAGAACTTACACTGTAGCTTTCAGTCAAAATAACTGAATAGAACAAACAACAGAACGGAAACGTAAAATGTTATGTATGATTTTGATAATTTACAAATTTAGACCAAGTGGTGATGGTAAACACTGTTAATCCCAGCACTTGGAAGGCAGAGGCAGGTGAATCTCTGTGAGTTCGAGGCCAGCCTGGTCTACAGAGCAAGTTCCAGGACATACTCCAAAGCTACAAACTCTGTCTTGAAAAATCAAAAATAGGACAAATTTAGTAAAACTTAACAATGAATTAGATACATGGGTCAGAAAGTGCTACGCAAATTCATAAAATGGAACAAGATAAATAAAACATGGATGATTATAAGAATGTAGGGAGTCAATCTGTGAGAATTTCTCCCAGAAGAAGAGAGGGAGACCCCAGTAGACGAACCAAAGTTATAATCATAAAACAAAATAAACTAACTTAGTTTGTCAAAGCCATAAACTACCAAGCTCAAACTCTTGAGAGAATAAAGAAATTGAAATCTTCACACAGAAATATGCTAAATATGTTAGAGATGAACAGGGAATCTAAAGCAACCAGTGGTGACCTAACATGAGCTTTTGGAAAGTACAGTCAGTTTCTAAAGGGTTTGACATGCTTTGGTAATAATGACATTTCCAATCACCTTAAAGAAAATTAATATTCAAGATTTCTATTGCCATAGAATATTTTCTCAGGCTAAGACCAAGTTACAGATATTTTTCAGACAAGAAGCAAAATCAGATTCATACTCTCTAGGGAGCCATAATAGAAGAGACAAGACGATTTACCCAGCCATAAGGAAAACTGCTCCAAATGTCAACAGAAATGAAGGGAGAGGTTAGGAGAGGATTGAAAGGAAAAGAAATGTGAGCAAATACAAATATTAGCTATAAAATATCACGTGATGTTTCATGATTAAAATGTTAAAGAATGCCATGATATAAAATAATTGATATTTATTCTAGATCTCTTATTGCATGAATGAAAGTATCACTTAACATTTACTACATACATTAGGATATGCTAGTGAAGATGAGTGAATACATTCATCTTTATAAAATTATAAAGCCTTTCATGATAAAAATTAAAAACAATATGATGAGAAAAGAGCCTAGGTGAGTACGTGGAGGTTTGACCTGAGGCCCACAAAAATGGCTCTATGCTGTGTTTTCATTCTTACCTCTTTGTGGGTCACTTTCCTGCTATGGCAGCTCCTGCTGGAATCCCTCATTATCTGGCAATCCTGAGGTGGGGCACAGAACCCTCGGAAGACACCCATTGTTAACATCGGGGTAAGGTCAGGCTTATGGCTTTTCCAGAAAATTAGCAAAGACCCAGATGGCTCCGGATTCAATGCATTCACCAAAGACATGCATAGAGCATTGGACAAATGAAACATCAGAAGGAAAACGGCAGATCCATCCAAAGGAGACATCCCAAGAGGGAGAGTGGACTGTTAACTCAGGGAGACATCAAATACTTCCACTCATCAAGTTAAGACTTTGAGAAAACAAAGACACTGTACTGCTGACCCCAAAGTGATGTTGTTGTGTGTACTGACTATATTACATGATAACCCTCAACTTATCAGTGAGGAATACAAATTCTTCTTGTCAGGGGGTGGGAATGAAAGAAACACCTGTAATAAGAGACAGTATAATATTGTTATGCCATGCTACAGATAGTCTTTATCCTTCAGGACCAATTATCTGGACCAAAAATGCTGTGCAAATATTTAGACACAAAAATGACGGATATTTTGATTGGACTAATCTAACTGATCAGTCCAAGCACTGTCATATAGGAAAAAGAAACAGGAATTCCACAGTATTTTTTAGAACATATTATAGAAAATAATCTGACTACATGAGTTAACAGTATGTTAAGTAGCTTAAGAAAAAATTCAATTAAATGAACATATGTTGGTTATTGTCAGGAAACCTATAGATTCACATATATTTTCTTTAAGCACATTAATTAATTAATTAATTAATTGCTTAATTAATTTAAGCACTAAATTAAGCAAATTTTAGTGTGCAATAGCAGCTACTACGGATAATGATTACTCTGCTGTACAGTGCAACTCCTCAAATGCCACAGAAGTGCATTTTTAAATTATTGATACTTGATAATTGTCAGAGTTATTACAGTTTTAATTTTCCACTTTCCAGTCTAGAATAACCTGGGGAGATTTTCTCAATGGGAAATTGACTAGATCAGGTTGGACTGTGTGCCTGTCTGTAGAGGATTTTCTTTATTGTCTCAATTGTTGTAGAAAGACATAGCCCACTGTGAGCAGCACCATTTCCTGCGCTTTGGGTCCTAGAAAACAAGAGAAGAAAATGCTAGTTAAAAAAATAAGCAGTATGCATGTATTTGCTTCTCTGTAAATATATGTCACATACAAAAAAATCACAATCTCCTGATTGTGGTTGGTGGCTTACTCCAAATGTCTTGTTTCTTACATAATAAAAATGTGGGATATTTACAATGTGTCAACAACTCATTTATAATATATCAAATAATATTATTTACTAAAAATTCTCACTTAAATGTCAGAAACCTGAACAAAAGCATGCATATTGGTAGGAATTTTACCAGAAGAGTACTGCATTCTTACCAAAACAAATTAGCCTGTTATATGACACATTTACAAACTATAAAGAATATAAGAAAGTCATGTTTTTTATGACCTTTTGACACATAATTGTTTGAGTCTATATTAATGGTATATTCAAGGATGGATATTACCAAGCACTGTATAGTGCACCTACAACAATTCTGAGCCAGGTTTATTTCTTTACAGCTGGAGAACTACCATGTTAAAGAGAATGAGATCAAGCAGGCTCTCTAAAATTCTTCAATCTGGAGCTTGCTTTAATCTGATTCTAAATAGCTTTTCCCAGGATCTCTTTAAATGTATCTCTTCTCTTCCATCGACTTCCCCCAGTCATACATTGCTGCTATATGGACTCCATAGCATACAGCTGGTCTCCAGAAGAGAAAATAAGGCAGATTTAAAAGTAGTAGGTTTAAGAAGGTTTAAACATTTTCAGTCTCCAAAATCTCTCTCTATTGTATTATCTGAGTTTTGTTCCACATATTTTCTTGTATTTCTTGTCCTTGTTCTTTCCTCACTCTGTCCCTTCAGTTTTGACATTATTTTTTGTTTACCTTTTTACTACTTCATTAATTCTCAACATCAGGCAAGTCAGCTTACACATTAAACAAATTACTTATTATTTCTAGATGTTTTCTGGAGCCCTAAAATGTTGCTTTATTTTTGATAGGATTGGCTTCATGTTTTAATGATATATTGGGTATTCAATTTAGCTCATTTAGAATTCTTAATTGCTTTCCAGTGTTGACCAGTTTTGGATCATCTCCCAGTGACTAATTCAACTCTTTGGTAGCACTCACCTTTTCCACATGTTTTAGGAACTTTTCTACATTAAACCAACAGTGAAATTGGTTGCTACCAAGATGCTGAGTTAAGGTACATTTTTCCACAGAGAAGGAACAGTTAAATCATTTAGGTCCTCTGTAGTCTTGATTTTGGGCTCACCTTAAGTGGTCTCCTTTACCTGCTGCTTTCCTAAAGTCTCTTCTGAACAATAGCCATAGCTTTTCAGTAGACTTCTGGCACAACACAAAATTTTCTTTAACTTTCTGCTTATAATGTGTTTCCCCAACTGCGTCTCAGAGTCTTCTTGTGCGTGGATGTGATGAAGAAGCTGACAAGAGACTATTGCAGGACTTTGCAGAGAGTTTTCATTCTTTTCTCCTCACTTCTGACCCACATGATGTCTCCAAGCACAGGTGACATCCGTGACACACTCCAGGGCATCCTCTTTCAACCCTTTGAGACTGGTGAGCTTATTCTTTAGTCTATGATTTTAAAATGCTGTCAGAGAGCACTCTTTAAATATGCATTCCGTTTTTAACTATAGTAGATTCATGTGTGCTGCCATCTCTAATCTATTAAAATAATTCTGGAGTTTTGTGTTACTTACTTAGTTCTTTATAGTAGGAAGATAAATATACAAGGTATACTGTCAGGGTCAGTATTAAAGATCTTTGTTATCCATTTCATTAAACCTGTTCAGTTTTTCTGATGTCTTATTCAAAAATGTATCTCACATGTTGTATAAACTTTAGTAGATTTGATAGTGTATCTATATGTACTTGTAGTTGTATAATATGTGTAACATGCTAGAGAGACAGAGACAGAGATATAGCAGAGGCAAAGGTATAAATGAGTCCATACAAACACACTTGCATATTTTTATATAAAGTAGCATGACTTAAATAACAAGATATTGTCCTAAAGATCACTGTACAGCTTATAAGAAAAGCCTCTTTGGATTCAGAAACTTTACATGGGCAATTTGTACGTACATTTTAAAGAAACTCTATATATCTTCTGTAGGTGACTCTAATGGCCAAGGCAACTTTCTAGAAAAACATTAAGTGTTTATTTGAAAATATTAGAACTGTCTAATCCCTTTTCTGTGTGTATCTACGTGTATTTGTAATGTGTGTGCAGTTATGTTCACCTGTGTGTACATGTACAGAACACCGAAATCTGTAGTGGAGTCTCCCTCTGTGCTCCCCTGTGTTCACTGAGACGGGATCTCTCAGCAAACCAGTCTGTCATTGTTTTGGCCATATTGGTTGACCATTGGAGCTTAAAGGTCATTGTCTCCCTCCACCCATCAATCGTGAAGATAATGTGTTTGTTACTGTGCCCAGTTGTTTGTTTGTTTTTACGATTTTGGAAATCAAAACTTGGATCCTCATGTTTGTACAGCGAGTACTTTGTTCATTGACCCATCCCCCAAGACTTTGAAATTTCTCATTTAATCAAAACTGAATGAATTTTGAATCTATTAAGTGATGAAGGAATAATTGCCATCAAGATCAACTTTAGCTTTCTCTCCTTGATACCAATTTTGCATTGTCTGATGACATTATATTAGCTGTCATTGCCAACAGTGGAATCTTGTATACCCAAAATATATATCTTTAGAACATTCAGCACATCAGGATTGTTTGGGAAGTGTTATCAGATCCAGAGAAACAACTTTATATCTCATCTTCTACCTTATTTTTTTTCCAGTGAGAGAAATAAACTGATAAGAGTATAACTTCCTCTAAGTCAGAGCCTGCATTTTATTAGTCTGAACACTAATGAGCTGTACTTAATGCCTAGTTTGACTCACTAAGAAATATATTGGGGCGGGGGGACCTGAGAACGTATACTTTGGGTTTTTTTTTCAAGACGACCATTTAATTAGTTTCTTTTCTGCTCTTTCATATGTCACTTTTACAATATAAAAGTCACCGTTTGGAATGACAGTTCAGACATTCTGCTTAGTAATATTTCCTCACTGCAATGCACCAGATGTCAAAGCCATTAAGACTCCCAGTGTCAGTTCTATAATTTTAATGAGTGAGCTTCTGTAATGCAAATAAACACTGTCAAAATTTCCCAGAGATTCAACTCTCTTCCCAACTGTCTTCTTTTAATAGCTGAGCCTTCTGAAAGTACCAAATTTACTTTTTCTTTATCTGAGACACAGGACTGAGGTGAGTAACTGACATGAGCCCTCATTGTATATCATTATAGGAAGTTCTGCATGTGTGATGTGCTAATTCGACCCACTTAAAGACCACAGCTAATGAGTTGCTGTGATTCTGGAACCAAGAGTTTTAATGTTCCCACATATTTCTGGAAGGGCCAGATTTCTGCATGAATATTTTATAAGACTTAACAGAAGCAAGTTCTGACAGTTTTTCACTCTTATTTTGGCATTAAATAACTAATGCACATGCTCGGGGGTAATTATTGGAGTGAAAATAAATAACCTGAGCTGGCCGTCGGCTTTTAATACAGCAGTGCCAGGGGCAGAAAAACCCAAAACAGAGCATGGAACACAAAGGGAATTTA